>NC_043011.1:15284973-15319973 GCF_006345805.1 Octopus sinensis | reverse complement strand
ATATATATATATATATATATATATATATATATATATATATATATATTTGTGTATATATATATATATATATAGCAGAGTTCACAACAAATCGAGAGACGAAGACAGGTGATGTAGACAACAAACAGATGTATTAGTATAACGCTCAGGAATTGAAAAAGTCTTTAACATTTCGACCCTACGCTCTTCCAGAGAAAGCAACACAGAAAGAAAAAGGAGTGAATGTGTACTGGCTAGCAATCTATGATGGCGTATGCCGGACAGAGGGTCATACAGAAGAGCTAGGAAAAAGGGGAGATAATAAAGTAGTGGTGATCCCAACACGAAGGTGCGCGTGCGTGTGTAAAAGAGAGTATGTATGTCCGTGTGGAAGAGGGCTGGTGACCTTGACGTGTGCATGTGTGTATGTGTAGGTGTGTGGATGTGGGGTTGGGAAGTGGTTAGTGCTAGTGTGTGCGTGGTGATGTGATGTAGTGTTGTGTGGTATGGTAGTGTATGATGTAGTGATGTGTGGTGTGGTGTGATGGTGTTGGGAGGTGGGGGAGGCGAGAGTGGGGAAGCAAGGGTGGGGTGTGTGTTAGGCTGAGGGTGGGGTAGATGTGAGGTATGTGGAAGTGGGTGTAAGGGACGGGGTTGGTGGAATGGAATGGATAGGGAATACGCGGTTTGATTGTATAGGAGTGGGTGGGGTTACGAGGGAAGGGTGACGATGAAGCGGGGAAAGGGAGAATGTGGGTAGGAGTGAAGAGAAGAAGTAGGAGTCGGAGCAAGAGAGGAGAGGTGGGTGGGAGGAAGTAGGTGTAAGAGGTAGAGAGGAGACGGGAGGAGGTTAGATGAAAAGGGGAGGAGAGTTGAATCCATAGCACCTTAGGCATGTGTCCTCAACTTTACTCTTGGACCAACCAAAAACTTTGTGAGTGGATTTGGTAGATGGAAACTGAAAGAAGCCTGTCCTATATATGTATGTGTACGTATGTGTGTCTGTGTTGTCCCCTCACCATCGCTTGACAACCGATAAATAAGTTCTAAGTTAACAAAGAATAAATCCTGGGGGCGATTTTTTCTACTAAAGGTGATGCTCCATCATGGCCGTAGTCAAGTGACTGAAACAAATGAAAGAATACACAAACTATACGACCATATAGAAACAATCAAATCACAAGATAAATTCCATTATGACATAGCATATTGCACAACATAGAATACAATTAGATGGACAAAAATAATAGTTGACAGCATAACAGTGTCATACACATTTCTTCCAAAAATATATATAAGAATGATGATGGAACCTCTATAAGCAAAACAAAGAACTTGAAGCAAAAGCATTACAGACATAGCGTAACTTGACAAATTAGTACAAGACACTATGACCAAATTAGTTCCTAATTTGTTAAAGAAAGAAAATGTAAAGAGTCAAATTATTTTAGGTCAAGTGATAAAGAATGAAACACAAACACTGTATCATTTCCATGGGTGTCTCATTTACAATAAAACAATCAAAACTCACGCGAATCTTTTCATTGCGTAGATAAAAATTTTTAAAGTTTAGAAATATTTTTCTACTCCCAAAAATACAAATTATATACTCTATGTGTGTGTGTGAGTGTGTATAAATAGTAAATAATATGCAGAACGGGGCAAGTAAGCACAGAGAAAAGACTCTTCATCAGTTGTCGGCTGTCTATCTACTCCTAATTTCGAGCATTCAACGAAATTATGAGTCTTTAAAGACAGATGTTCCAATAAATTCTAAATAAAATTTAGGATTTATGGAAGGTCTAAGTTGGGAACAAAAATATGACAGTGGAGACATACAAACAACATATATATACATATATGTATATATATGTTGTTTGAAACGTTGGTGACGTTATGTACCTATATATATATATATTTTTTAATGTATTATTTATTATTTAATTGAACACCAATATATATATATATATATATTGGGAAACACGGTAACATAACAGAAGAAAGAAAGAGACCTCAAATTATGATGATGATGATTGTGAAATTAGCGTTTATGTGGTTGAGGATTCCACAGACATCCGTATCCACAAGGTAGTCCTCAGGGAGATTCAGCGCGACACATTAGAACGTCCGTGTAGGAAAGAAAGATGGTCACGTGAGGGAAAGAAAGATGGCCGATGGTCACGTGTGAGTAATGAGAGAGAGAGAAAGCGAAAAAGAGGGGAGAGAGAGACAGATAGAATATTGGCTATAATTGGCTATTGAATAATTGTCACATATTATTTTACAGATCTATATATATATCTTACGGCCATATCACGTTGAAAGCACCGGTTCTCGTCCGATCACTGAAGTAAAGCATCATCGAGCCTAGTTAGTACTTAGATGGGTGACCGCTTGGGAAACCTAGGTGCTGTAAGCATTACTTATTTTAAATGGCGGTGCCCCAGCATGGCCACAGCTCATTAGCTGAAACTGTAAAAATCAAAAATCAAAATCATATATATTTATATATATATATATAAAATATATATTTATATATATATATATATATATTAGGGTAGCAAAAAAATTCTCCGCTACCAGCGGTCTAGTGACAAGGAAAAGATAGTCAAAGACTATATAATATACATTCAACAATATAAGGAATGACCCTAATAGGCCATTCGACTCACTAGAAAGAGCAGCCAAGCTCAAACCGCTAAATGTTTTTATTTCTCTTTCAATTTCAGAATTACAACTATTTAGCGGTTTGAGTTTGGCTGCTCTTTCTAGTGAGTCGAATGGCCTATTAGGGCCATTCTTTATATTGTTGTAGTTATATATATATATTATTTTTACCGTTATTGTTTTTACGTTTTTGTATTCTTATTGGTGTCACGTATTCTGTATTTTTCTTTATGTACTTCGTTCGTTTTCCGTCCTCGCGTTGTATACATTCGAAGCTTTCTTCCAGGGGATCTAATGCGCTTGGCTTAGATTTCCCTTGGCTGGCTGGCCATATCGGAGCAATCTCAAGATTAATCAGCCGAAATTGCTAAGATGATCTGGTTCTTGACTGATGACTGAGGGCTTCGAATGTCCCGTCCTGTGGTTCTTGTGTCGTCTCTGTGGTGTTTCATGTTCTTGTCCATGTCTGTAATTATTTTTACTGTTTACCTATATATATATATATATATAGATATATATATATAATATATATATATATATATATATATTTATTATATAGAAGGAGCTTCTACAGGACTAGAACTGTTTCATTCAAGAGAAATCATCAGGAAACTAGTTAACAAGAATTGTATTGGCATTTATACATTTAGGCAGGTTTAAAGGGGTGGGGTGGGGGACTTTTTGGGGTTAGGCATGCGCAAAAATATCATACTTGGGGGAGTGGTCAAGGAGTCAGTGGTAAATTAGATAAAAGAATAAATAAAAGAATAAAAAAATATATAGAAGAATGCCTAACCCCAAAAAGTCCCCCACCACCACCCCTTTAAACCTGCCTAAATGTATAAATGCCAATACAATTCTTGTTAACTAGCTTCCTGATGATTTCTCTTGAATGAAACAGTTCTAGTCCTGTAGAAGCTCCTTCTATATAATAAATTAATTTTACTCTGCTATGTATTGAGTACCTTATTTACTGTGGTTAACCCCGAATCAACCCGGGACCTACATATATATATATATATATATAATATATATATATATATAACGTTTCAAACAACACGAAATACGTAAACAAACGAGTTAAATATGTAAACAACGAGAAAAATATGGCGAACATAGATGATGATGATGATGATGATTATGATGATGATGATTGTGAAATTAGCGTTTATGTGGTTGAGCACTCCACAGACACGTGTATCCCTCAACATAGTCCTCAGAGAGATTCAGCATGACACTGAGTGTGACAACGCTGGCCCTTTCAAATACAGGTTCTACTCATTTTTACCAGCTGAGTGACTTTAGTAACGTGAAATAAAGTGTCTTTACTTAAGGACACAACCCGTAGCCGGGAATTGAACTCACGACGTTACGATCGTAAGCCGAAAACCCTCACCACTAAGCCACGCGTCTTCACTATATATATATGTGTGTGTGTGCGTGTGTGTGTGTGTGTGTGTGTGTGTGCGTGTGTGTGTGTGTGTGTGTGTGTGTGTATACATTTTAGCGCTACTTATAATTTCATATGTTGAGAAAATCTCAAACATTTTCTACAGGTGCAAACCACATATTATTACGAACTAATAGAAAATCTATTAGTAGCGCTTATATACAGGTATGGTGCCCCTGAAATAAATATTTATTTCTCACTAGATTGAGCTCTTTCTCAATCTTTTTTAAGTTTCTATTACGGTACAGTAGATTATATATATAATCTACTGTACCGTAATAGAAACTTAAAATATGTATATATATATATATATGTGTGTATATATATATATATATATATATATTATATATATATATATATATATATATATATATGCGTGCGTGTATATATGTATGTATGTGTACATATACGTACGTTTCTGTGTATTTGCATGTTTGCATGTATGTTTATTTTTATATGTCTCTTTGGAACTTAATGTTTTCCCAGCGTAGAACCAAGTGTTAAATCTCTGTTTTGCGTAAGTCAATACAGCTCTTAAGGGTTTCAAGTCTCTGAAGTCTATTTTATGCATGTACATGTATGCGTGAGTGCGCGTCGAGGAATTTACACTCACGTAGGTGTGCATATCACGTTAGTATACCAATGCGTGTCTCTCCGTGTGTGTGAGTCATTAGTGTTTCTGTGTGTACGTGTATTTGTATTTGTACTCCATATGTGTATAAGATTGTGTGCATATCTTCGTTTCGTAGCATCATATAGAGAATACCTGTCGTCACGTAACTTGATGTATGTATCATAACAGAAAATTTACATCTATAGCTTCGATGTAAGAGCTGTTCCATTTTTTGTTCTCCATACATTTTATTTTCTCCAATTTTTGACAAAACATTCTCACATACCGTTAGGAGATCTCCACAGCAGAGCATGACCTTTTTCTATCCCATACATACAGTATCTAGCCTGTTTTACATATATATTTCTTTGTTGCCCACAAGGGACTAAACATAAAAGGGACAAACAAAGACAGCCAAAGGGATTAAGTCGATTACATCGACCCCCAATGCGTAACTGGTACTTTATTTATAGACCCTCGAAAGGATGAAAGGCAAAGTCGACCTCGGCGGAATTTGAGCTCAGAACGTAGCGGCAAACGAAATACCTATTTCTTTACTACCCACAACGGTTAAATAGAGAGAGGACAAACAAGGACAGACAAAGGGATTAAGTCGATTACATCGACCCCCAATGCGTAACTGGTACTTTATTTATAGACCCCGAAAGGATGAAAGGCAAAGTCGACCTCGGTGGAATTTGAACTCGGAACGTTACGGCAGACGAAATACGGCTACGCATTTCGCCCGGCACTGCTTTTATTTGAATGTTCCACTAGTATATTTCATTTTTATAGGTTTGGATATAGATATAACGTATAGCATTTTAGACTTAGTGACAATTTCATCTTTCCAGAGAAAATTGTATCTTGCAGAAACTTTTGACAGCTGCAGATGATGTCGGTAATATTTTCGACACTTTCTATCACAACGTGGAAGTCTTAAGGCATACTTATCTCTCTCGTTCATCAGATATTGTAGTAGATGTTTCCTGTTTTTGAATAGCTGAATTGTAGACTTTTGGATGTGATGTAACGTGAAAGTTTTGAGATGTCAGATAGGTTACTATTTCTGTCAATGTTATTGATAATCTCTAAATTACAGAATTTGTATCCATGCATAGATTTCGGCTGAGAGGACTAGTAATTCGCACTAGGTTTCTGTTTAAGTAGTTACCCTTGGTTCACGTGGAACATCTCTGCACTCAGGTTTCAGGAGTCGTTCACCTAATCTCATGGTTACTTTCGCTGCTGAGTATACACATTATGTACTCATTTCTTTTTTTTACTTTTCTGTAGGTGTTGGTCTAAGTGATGTGATACTCAAAGCCGTCTCATCACTTTACTTCCATCCTTCCGTTTAACATCGATACCGTCACTGCTGTTGTTGATGTGGAATTTATCTTCATTGTTAGTATCATCATTGTCCTGATGTCCAAGTGGCGGATTTCAAGATGAGCGAGCAGACAGAATCGTTAGCACACCAGGCGAAATTGTCAGCAGTATTTCGTCTGCTATGACGTTCTGAGTTCAAATTCCGTCGAGGTCGATTTTGCCTTTCATCCTTTCGGGGTCGATTAAATAAGTACCAGTTACGCACTGGGGTCGATATAATCGACTTAATCCGATTGTCTGTCCTTGTTTGTCCTCTCTCTGTTTAGCCCCTTATGGGTAGTAAAGAAATAGGTATTTAGTCTGCCACTACGTTCTGAGTTCAAATTCCACCGAGGTCGATTTTGCCTTTCATCCTTTCGCGGTCGATTAAATAAGTACCAGTTACGCACTGGAGTCGATATAATCGACTTAATCCGTTTGTCTGTCCTTGTTTGTCCTCTCTGTGTTTAGCCCCTTGTGGGTAGTAAAGAAATAGGATTTCTTCAAGTGTCTGCCTAGTATTCCAAATGTTAGCACTAGCACTGACACTGTGAAAGCATTATTAGCTACGGCTTTATTGAACGCAGACAGCTCTGACTTCCATACTTCCCGAAGCCTACTGAAGTATTCTTTTCCCTCGCTAGAATTGCATATGTGAGAGTGTGTGTATATATATAAATGTGTGTGTATGTATGTACATATTTAAGTGTGTATGTATGCATGCATGCGTGTATGTTTCTCTGGAGACAGTTTCCTCAGCGAACGTCTTTTCACGTCCGAATGTACACGAACATGTTAAAGAAAAACGTATATACATATAAATCAATAAACGCAGTTGTGAGCCTCTAGTTAAGCAACATACATATATATACAGACGTACATGTGTGTGTATGTGTGTGTGTGGTGTGTGTGTCTGTGTATTTGTGTTTTTTTTTACGTGATAAAAACATTAATATATATGCATTTATTCGTCCTTACATACTCATATACACGTGCATATGTGTATACATATACGTATATTTATACATGTGTTTATGTGGCTGTATGGATGTATATATCCACATCTCTACATCTATAAGTTTGTATAAACATAACTATGGTTATACACACTCCTGTGAGAGGGGTGAGTATAGGAAGATCCAATAACTGATATAACCATTTAATAACAATATTACACTTACATACATACACATACATATGTTATATATGTGTGTGTGTATGTGTCTGTCTGTATCTATATGTGTATATATATAAGTATATATATATGTATGTGTATATATATATATACATACATATATATGTATATGAATATATATATATATATATATATATGAGTGTATATATATATATGTGTATATATATATATATGTATATGTGTGTACACACACTCACACACGCACATATTTATATACATATATGTATGTGTGTATGTATATGTGCGTACATATATCTTATTTCCAGAGGAATAGATAAAAAAATAATCAAAGATGCGTATGTTATTTTTAAAAGTAGATGATGGCTGTACTAAGAAGAAAGTGGTATACACCGTCCATCCCACCATCACTTTCTGTCTCTTTTACTGATCGGAGAAGCTTTAAAAGGATTCCTACGTGACATCCAATTCCCATCGGCGTAAATTAATATGGTGAGGAATTCATAAACAAGAATAGGCGTCTGTCAAGCTACAACCGATAACAGTAGCTATTTCTTTGGCCATATCGAAAGTCTATACAGAAGATTTATCAACAACTCTAAAGACTATCATCATCATCATCAACTACTACTACTACAACAACAACAACAACAACTACTACTACTACTACTACTACTACTACTACTACTACTATATTAGTACTAGAGAGAGGGAATATTTATGATAAGGTGCTGTAAATAATACCACGATAGAGTGTTGAATGTTTGTGTAATGTGAAGAGATGTGTAAATGCATCTGTCTGTATGTATGCATGTTTCAGTGTGTTTATGCATCAAAGTATGTACTCATGCGTGTATAAATGTGCAGTATATTTGGTGTACATGTGTGTATGCGCATTTGTACTACTGTGCGCATATGTGTTGTTGCTGTTGGTTTTGGATATAAATATATGTGTGAATATGTCCATGCACATCTATCTATGCGCGTGTATGTGTATATGAATGTGTACGTGACTATATAAACAATATATATATATATATATATATATATATATATATACATATTATTTATATAGTCACATACACATTCATATACACATACACGCGCATAGATACATGTGCATGAACATATATATATACATATACATATATTCAAATGTATACACACAGGCGCTCACACACACACACACACAGACATGTGTGTGTATGTGTGTATATGGGTTTATGGATGTATGTATGCGTATATATGTGTGTAAGTGGTTGTGTGTGTTTCTAATTGCCCAGTCGTATTTCTCGAAACAGGAAGACATATATCGTATCTTTAAGATATATTATCGAAAATGCTTCATATGAATACTTTCCGATATAACATATTCAGATTATCGGTTCTCTCTCATGATGTTATCTTTGAAGAAGTTCGTAGACACAACAAGATTGGAAGAAAGAATTTTAGATCCGTTACAGTGCTTAGATTTTACTTGTTGCAGCCATTCGACTACTACCATGCTGGGGCACCGCGTTGAAAGGTTTTAGTCGAACAAATTGACCCCATAACTTACTGTTTTAAGCTTAGTATTTATTGTGTCAGTCTCTGTTGCCGAACCATTAGTTTTGGGGACGTAAACACACCAAAACCGATTGTCAAACGTTAGTGGGGGCAAAAAAACACAGACACAAAGAGACACGCACACAAATACATACATATATATATATATATATATAGAGAGAGAGAGAGAGAGAGAGAGACGTAGGAGTGGCTGTGTGGTAAGAAGTTTCCTTACCAAACACATGGTTCCTGGTTCAGTCCCACTGTGTGGAACCTTGGGCAAGTGTCTTCTACTATAGCATCAGGCCGACCAAAGCCTTGTGAGTGGATTTGGTAGACGGAAACTGAAAGAAGCCCGTCGTATATATGTATATATATATATATATATATATATATATATATATATATATGAGACGGGTTTCTTTTAGTTTCTGTCTAGCAAATCCACTCACGAGGCCCTGGACTATTATAGAAGACACTTACTACACAGCCACTCCTGCAGTCAATGTTAGTCAATATTATTTGAAATCTCGCTGTCACTAATCCCATTTTATTTAATGTTTCATTGCTCAATAAGAAAACAAAATTTACTCTGGTAAGGTAACGAATACGGTTCAAAATCATTGGTGCTTGCAAGTAATGAGAAATAGTTTTTCCAAATATATTTGTTGCTACTTTTGCTGCTGCCGCTGTTGTTTAGCCTTCGATTGGGCCTGGTGTAAAAAAAATCAACGGTTAAAATAAAATGAGATGTTCTGCTCATTACGTCTATAATCAATATAGCTTTTTACTTGAGTAGAATTTATGGTAAATTTTGATCCTTTCACCCACACGATTTTCACTAAGAAAAAAAAATCACTCGGATCTTTTGCGTGGAATCAAATACCCTGACCTCCTAATATGCTGCAAACTCCTTATTTTTGCTCGGAAAAAGTGGGGACTGTACCCCCTATCTAGAGGAATCATTGGAAATCTTTTTTCGTTGACTGAATTCCGGTGACCTGCTAATATGCTACAGCCCCCTTTGAATTTCTGCTCGGGAGAACGGCGGCTGAAACAGTTGTCATGTCTCAGACAGCTTAAAGGAACGCTGCCATGAGAAAGAAACAAGTTTACAAGTGGTTTTCACGCGTTGAGAATGGTCACTTGTCGCTTGAAGACCAATTTCGTTCACGGTGAGCGTCGACCTCCCGAACAAATGAAAACATCACGAAAATTCATGTTGATGTGTTTACATCCTCGATAAAATAAGTACCGGGTTTTTAAAAAAATAAGTACTGGGTTCGATTCATTCGACTAAAGATGTCTCAAGGCGGCGCCCCAGTATGGCGCAGTCTAATGACTGAAACAAACAAAAGAATAAAAGAATAGAGAAAACATAACATGCAATAAGATAGGGGGAGGCAAACTTGGTAAGAATTTTGCTTCGCAACCTCATGGTCCCAGATTCAGTCCCATGCGTGACACTTTGGGCAAATTTCTTCTATTATTCTACTATTGCCTAGGCTATAGTAGAATAGAGTTGTTATTTTGTTGCTTTTTGTTTTTTTAGAAATGTTGTCAATTCCTGACAAAAGTGTCACAACTTCTAGCAAAAGGATGTATGACTTGAACTCAGAATAGTCAGGTCCCACAAAGCGCACCTTGCGATGATCTAACATTTCTGTTGATTCACTACAACACCTTGGACTAGTACCTTGTTCATCGGACTCGAAGGGTTAAAATGTGAAGTTGACTTCAGTTGGACTGAGATCAGAGCATAAGGAGTTTGGATAAATATTGTAAAGTATTCTGCTCGACGTTTAACGAACTGCTAGATACCCCTAAAATGATGGTGTGTTCAAAAGCTGAGATACCTTTAATCGTATGTTTACTTTTTATAGTTGACCTGGCACCAAATAACAGTCACCATTGCGTGACGGATGGGAAAACTGTCAAGAAGTCATTCCTTCATTCGTCCTCTGTTGCTCAAGCAGGATTCATTCCACAAGAAGATGATATACTCTACAGACATTTAAGGCGGTGAGCTGGCAGAAACGTTAGCACGCCGGGCGAAATGCGTAGCCGTATTTCATCTGCCGTTACGTTCTGAGTTCAAATTCCGCCGGGGTCGACTTTGCCTTTCATCCTTTCGGGGTCGATAAATTAAGTACCAGTTACGTGCTGGGGTCGATATAATCGACTTAATACTTATGTCTGTCCTTGTTTGTCCCCTCTATATTTAGCCCCTTGTGGGTAATAAAGAAATAGATATTCCGTCTGTCGTTACGTTCCGATTTCAAATTTGCCTTTCATATTTTCGGGGTCGATTAAATAAAGTACCAGTTACGCACTGGGGTCGATATAATCGACTTAATCCGTTTGTCTGTCCTTGTTTGTCCTCTCTCTGTTTAGCCCCTTGTGGGTAATAAAGAAATAGATATACTTTACAGACATTTGAATATTTTTAGTTTCCGCTTTATTTATTTATTTATTTATTTATTTATTATTTGTTTGCAAAACTCTATTAGTTCATAAAATACCTTAAAACATGTTTACATGCGTTCATCATGAAGTGTCAAACTTATGGAGGCGAGGAAAACAAGGTTTTTTGACATTGATTTATTTCTAGAGAATGTTTTTATGAGTGGCAGCTGAAATGGAATTTGTGGTTAAGTTCACAGAGAAAACTTACACTTCTCATGAACAGGCAGTATTTTTGTAGCAAACGAAGGGACCGCCCGTGTCATCATTTACCTGTTTGGAGTAGTATCTAAATCTTCTTCAAATCACACCCCACTGACTCTTGTTTGTTTGCTTCGTTTAGATTAGGTAGATATATAATATAATGAAATTCTCGAGAACACCTCCAACACAGCAGTTAAAAACCTACTAACAATACAATATGGTTATTTGTATACAAGTACTACAACAGGAACGTTGAACATGATGTATGACTGGACAATTAATTTTTCAACAGATTTTTTAGAATTCCTTAATACAGGATTGGTCTCACATACATTAAAAATATCAGGACATTTTCGGTTAGAACGGCAGTTTTTTCTAGTGGTGTCATATGAAATTGTCACCCATAATTATGACCCTAGTATCGATCTCTTGCATTTCAATCTGTTTTAGGGTTAAGGTTAATTAGGGTTAGCTAGGGTTAGTTAGAGTTAGTTAGTGTTAGGGTTAGGGGTGGGGGAAGGGTATCTTTTTTTCTTCACAAATGTAAATAAACCCAATCTGTTTCTTAAACGAGGGACATATTCATACGGCACAGAATGTGTTTTTTTTACCTCAATAGACGTCAGTGATTGGTTGAAATTGCAGAAATGGAAGAAAAAAAACAACAAATATCTTACAAACTATAGAATTTTCTCAATAAATCCAAGAGAAAAAGATGTTTTATAAACACATTCTTCCAGTATACGAAGTTTAACACATTCTACCAGTATACGAAGTTTAAAATTTTTTATTTACCTAGAAATTATGTTAAAAACTGCCGTTCAAACCGAAAAGATCCAAATATCGTTATATTTATATTATACACGACTACATTACACTACAATTACACTATGATTTTTTTTAATTTTTAGTTCGGAAGGATGATCTAATAAATAATTTATAACACAATTATATCGGTCGGTCATCTGATTATAGAAGGTAAGCAGTAAGATTACAAGGAAAAAGGGTCAAATGAAGGGAAAATATATACAAGCAGAATTTATAATGAATGATGAAGGACGAAACAGAAAGACATGAAGGAAAGAAACAAAGTAAAGAAAAAAAAGAAAAGGAAAGAAAAGGAAAAGAAACAAAACATCAAAGGAAAGAAAGTAAAGAAAAGATAAGAGAAAGTAAAGATAAGACGGAACAAGAACGTAAGAAAAAAAAGAAGGAAAGAAAGAAAGGAAACGAAAAAGAAGCAAAATTGAAGGAAGACACTGAAAGACGAGATGAAATGAAAATAAGCCGGCAGAGTAGTTTTTCATTAGATTGTAACAAAACCCCTTTTTTCCTTTGAATTTTGCAGATGTGTACCGTTGTAATTGTCTCGCTATTCGAGATGACTGAGAAGAACAATGAACAAGTGAATTTAAAACAAGATCGTAGTAGTGGTGGTGGTGGTGGTGGTGGTACTGTTGTTGCGGCGAGCTGGCAGAAACGTTAGCACGCCGGGCGAAATGCGTAGCCGTATTTCGTCTGTCGTTACGTTGTGAGTTCAAATTCCGCCGAGGTCGACTTTGCCTTTCATCCTTTCGGGGTCGATAAATTAAGTACCAGTTACGCACTGGGGTCGATGTAATCGACTTAATACCTATGTCTGTCCTTGTTTGTCCTGTCTATGTTTAGCCCCTTGTAGGTAATAAAGAAATAGGTACTGTTGTTGCTGGGAATGCTGGTAATGTTGATGGTGATGGTGGTGGTTTTTTTGGTTGGGAACTTTTCCTCTTTTAATGAGTGCATGGTTCAGATAAAGACCGCAACAGCTAAATTTCTACAAAAATCTTTTTTTTTTTCTTTTCATGATTCGAGAAAACGCAGTCGAGTTGTAAATATTTTGAGCTATAAACAGTAATAGCGAGTTCGTTGTAATAATCAGATTGAACTAATAGAAGTTGACAGGCACCGAGTGGATGTTAAACTTTTGGTGGTTTACGAGGAGGTACCCGAAAGTAACCGGAAACGCTCTCTGTGGGGACAAGCTTGCTGTGGCTTCCATCGCTAAAAGCCACTTGATGTAACACTCAGGCATCAGTCTACCAACCGGCGTCGTCGCGTGCAGACCTACAGTCACGTAGAGCATCTTTGTTTTGTAGTGCTTTTTCCCTATTCGTTGATTTCTGCAATGACTGAAACGAAGCAAGAGCGTACTTCCATGAAATTCTGTTTTCTGCTCGGGAAAACGGCGGCTGAAACAGTTGTCATGCCTCAGACAGCTTACAGGAACGCTGCCATGAGAAAAACCCATTACCATTAAGGCGGCGAAGTGAGAGAGTCGTTATCGCGCCGTGCAAAATACTTAGCGGTATTTCGTCCTTTTTTACGTTCTCAATTCAGATTCCTCCGACGTCAACTTTGCCTCTTAACCTTTTGACGATTAAGTACCAGTTGAGCACTGAGGTCGATGTAATTGGCTACTCCCTCCCCACAAAATTTCAGGCCCTCTGCCAATGGTAGAAAGGAAGGTAAATAAACAACAAGAAGAGTACGATGTCATCTGTAATAAATAACGATTATCACTGTTTATTGAATAGAACGAGTTGAACAATATTTCGACAGATTTCTCATCAAGAGTAGAGTCCACAGTGATCCGTATGTAGGAGAGGTGCAGCCGGAGGGCAAATATCCGGACGAAATGCCGCTAAGTATTTTGCACGGCGCGATAACGACTCTGTCACTTCGCCGCGTTAATGGTAATGAGTAGAAGGACGATAATATATTTTATCAATTACCAGGGTTCTTACAGAGACGAGAACATATCAAGGAAACTGTTACACAAAATATACGGAGAAATAAAAAAAAAACAGAATCCGTAAAGGGTAGATAGAGAGTCCAGTGGAGAAGTTCGTGTGTGGCAAGAAATGACAGGATCAACATGTGCGACCACGTGAGCGTGTGATATATAGGGAGAGTTTACGAATTCTATTCCTAAGTGTTATACTAATACATCTATTTGTTTTGTACACCATCTGTCTCCGTCTTTTGTTGTTTTTTTTTTCGTAAACTCTCCCTATTTCGACAGATTGTCTGTCTTCCTCGGGTTCAAAGTATAAAATGAAAAGAACGTAGAAATAAAGAAATTCAAAATATGTACGGGAATAACCTTCGTTCATTTTTGATAAAATGATGTATGTCATCGGTTTTCGCTTTTCACAAACGGTAAACAAAGAAAAAGAAAAAAACGAAAGAAAGTGAAAAGAAAACAGGCAAGGGAACACGTAGCCAAACAGTTTTGTGTAAATGTGGTGAAGGTCGTCATTTTATTCACTCCTCTAGGGTGTGGTGCTACACAATTCACAAATATAATTGTCCTCGTGAATTTTGAAGAATGGAAGTATAGTAGAGACAGAATATTTTCTGAGAATGTGCGTTTTTAGGTGTTCCCCAAGATTACAGGAGATTGATGTAACATGTTCGGTAAGTTCCATTGAACTACTGCTATTGTGAGAGATGCCATACCTATGTCCATTGTATCTTTTATTTAATTGTTCTGTTGTTCAACCAACATAAATTACAGCACCAAACACAACTTGATTTGTGTTGATTGCACAACAGAACAATTAGAAACCAATGATAGTTTCAATTATAGTAGTAATAGTAAATTGTTGAAACCATACTATTTTGACTCAAAATTAAGTATTTCTTCATAAGTACACAGCTAGAGAGAGGAGGGGAGCGAGAGATGACTATCATTTTATGGGAGAAGGCACTTGCCCTCAATAGTAGAGTTGACCTCGGATCTTCAGAGTACATTGTCGGTTGTCACTCAATGACAATACTATTGTCCTATATAATCTTACGACCGAAACAAAAAGGTGATGTGATATCGGATTTCAAGTGAACACGTGCGTTATTTCTGTTACATTTCGCCAATTCGCTTTCTTTTTCTTTTCTTTCTTTTTGTGATAGGTAAGTGAACTGGAGACACCGATCTTTAAGAAATGTGCCTTGTCAGTGTACTAAAAATCTCAGAAGATTGAGCAAAGTCTTAAGACAGTAGATGAGATATGTCTGCTACAGTGCAAATGCGCGCAAGACATAACTTATCACATGTTGTAACCTGAGATATATAAAAAAAAAACACATGTTTATTACGAGTAATCATTAGTAGCAGCGACAAATTATGAGTATAATCGGATTTTGGTCTCCTCTTCGAGAGACATATTCTTCCACTATACAACAACAATGTTCGATATTCAGAATAAATGTTCTTTGTCTTCAAGTGTTTAGTCTGAATGTGATGTCCTATTTCACTTCTGTTCATTCTGAACCAAAACCCGTGCTGTCCAAACTGGATTCTTGACACAACAAGCCAAAACTGAAATCAGCCATGTCGGACTTGATATATATATATATATATATACCGGAGTAAGCACATAAATGTGAAACAAGGAGGAAAAACGAGTACTCAAATGCCAGAGGTAGAGTAATGTGCTTTATTTAAAAGCAGCAGAAATATTACAAAAGCTGTTACTCGAAGTTTCACGTTGCCGTTCGTCGGACAGTTTTTGTTAAAATGTTTTTATAAGAAAAGGTGTTTTAACAAAAACTGTCCGACGAACGGGAACGTGAAACTCCGAGTAACAGCTTCTGTTATATTTCTGCTACTTTTAAATAAAGTAATATATATATATATATTATATATATATA
The DNA here is from genome assembly GCF_006345805.1 of Octopus sinensis. Lineage (NCBI taxonomy): Eukaryota > Metazoa > Mollusca > Cephalopoda > Octopoda > Octopodidae > Octopus > Octopus sinensis. The sequence goes on along the minus strand of NC_043011.1, from coordinate 15,303,842 downwards.
TATAATATATATATATATATATATTATATATATATATATATATATATATATATATTATATATATATACTATGCTAACTATAGTAGAAGAGCTAAGTTTGTAGGTTTGCACCTCGGAAACTATGCTTATCAGTTGTGTGGTTAATTTGCTCGAGATTTTGTTCACTACAGTCTTGCAAAAGGTATAGAAATTGGGATGACGTAAAAAGGGGTAACTAACTCCACTCAAAATAAAATTGAGAGCGTGAGAGAAAAAGAGAATGAGAAACATTGAAAAGTAAAGAATGTGAAACATCGTAAAAACATTGATTTGTAAATAGTGAATGCCTAAAACGCTTTATAGTGTATAGTAGCCTAGAGGTCATGCCATATTCTATACATGATCTGACGAAACTTAAGTGCCTGCTTTCTTTAAAAAAATTCCTTTGGAGAAAACTTATTCATTTAATTCATTTACTCATTACGCTCTTTCATAATTATGGCTAATTATGTGAAGGTAATCACTTTTACTATACATATTTCTTTACTACCCACAAGGGGCTAAACACAGAGGGGACAAACAAGGACAGACAAACGGATTAAGTCGATTAGATCGACTCCAGTGCGTAACTGGTACTTATTTAATCGACCCCGAAAGGATAAAAGGCAATGTCGACCTCAGCGGAATTTGAACTCTGAACATAACGGCAGACGAAATACCGCAAAGCATTTCGCCCTGCGTGCTAACGTTTTTGCCAGCTTGCCGCCTTTAATATACCATCTACATGAACACCTTTTACTATACCATCTACATGAACACCTGGGTAGCACATACATTCTCGTCATTCGTCTGCCATGCAATCCCACATCCCAAATACTGCCAGATGTTGTTGTTTTTTTATCCCCTACCATTGGGTCAGATTGGTTTCACTATCAACCGAATTCATTGCGAGGATCGCATTCAAAGGAAATGGAGGTACATGCGGTGTTCTATTCAGTTCTTAGTATAAGAAAGATAATGTAGCAGACGAAGCTGAATGGGATTCTAGTGCAACATGAAGTAGGTAAGGGGAAGAAAGTTGCATTACTTCCAATAAATTTTATGAAGTGTGAGCTAGATCAACGAAGTTACAATGGCAGGATGTCGAGCTTTCAGCTTTTTATATGGAATGGACAGCATATATTTTGATCACTGTGTCTTTGGATGTTTTGGGTTTATCTTATTCGCAGTTTTTGAGTATTTCATACATTTGGTGGACGGCATATGACAGTTTTTATTTTTTATTTTACATCTGTGTAAATATGCTTATTTGTGTATAAACATATTTGTGCGTACAAATATGTAATATGAGTGGCTGTGTGGTAAGTAGTTTGCTTACCAACCACATGGTTCCGGGTTCAGTCTCACTGCGTGGTACATTGGGAAAGTGTCTTCTACTATAGCCTCGAGCCGACCAAAGCCTTGTGAGTGGATATCAGTCATTTGGTAGACGGAGTATGAAAGAAGCCTGTCGTATATATGTATATATGTATATATATATAAATATATGTGTATATGTTTGTAATGGATAAAGTCATTTAGATGTAGTGAGCTTAATCAACCACTAGAAAATAATGTAACAGAAATGGCTGTGCAGTCAAGAATCTCGCTTTTCAGGCACGTGGTTTCCACAGCGCAGTACTTTGGGCAAGAGTCTTCTATTATATATATATATATGTATGTGTGTGTATGTGTGTGTGCGTGTGTGCATGTGTGTATGTATATATATATAAATGTATATGTATATATATATATATTATATATATATATATATATATATATATGAGTATTTATATTTATATATGTATATGTGTATTTATATATAAGTATATGCATTTATATCTATATATATGTATTTATATATATGTGTGTATATATGTATTTATATATATATATATATATGTGTGTGTGTGTGTGTGTGTGTGTCTAAACATAGATATGTATTTATACATACATATGTATTTATATAGACATATATATATATGTGTGTATTTATATATACGTATGTATTTATATGTATATATATATGTGTATTTATAAATAAGTATATGCATTTATATCTATATATATGTATTTATATATATGTGTGTATATGTATATATATATATGTGTGTGTGTGTTTATACATAGATACGTATTTACACATATATATGTATCTATATATATATATATATATATATATATTTATAAATATATACATATATATATATGTATTTATATATACACACATATATATATATGTGTGTATTTATATATACGTTTGTATTTATATGTATATAAGTATTTATTTATATATATATATGTATGTATATATTATATATATATATATATATATATATATATATATATATATATATATATATATATGTATCTATGTATATATTATATATATATATATATATATATATATATATATATATATATATAGATATATATATATTAAAAGAGAGAGGGGAGAGAGAGTACAGATAGACTGATATATAGATTTATCCGTAGACTACATAATATATAATACAAATTTTGTTCTCATTAATAACTTGTTCAAATGAGACACAAATTTAGACACTGCCACCTGCTCTACAGCTTAGCGCCTACTTGACATATGGAGAGGAGAAGCCGATGCTATACCATTCTACCACTCGCTAAATCTACTTTTGTGATAGATTTGTTTATTTCTCCTATAAGCCAGTTTCAAGTCTTTCATAAGAGAATAGAGAGTTGGCTCGCATGGATCTGCTACAGGCACCCATCGTGCTCGGTTTGGATGTTAAGGGACAATATAATGTTTAACTTTAAGTAGGATAGATAAAAGCAACCAATAATCTGCAGAAATAGTGCGGCCGTTTGCCGGAAAGCGTAGACTTAGTTTAACCATCTAAAATAAATTTTACGACTCGTAAGTTTTGAGTTACATGTTCAAATCCGGACAGTGTTTACCTCATAATTTGAATGACTCGTGATATCTAGAATCAATGAAACCATAAGGAGCAATTTATTGATGTTAAGCATTTCGGCTGCTGACAATCTTGTAGGATTTAACTTGATAACATGGACTAACGGATCAATGGTTTAGTAAAGCAATCAGAAGCAACGAGAATTAAGATAATCATATTTCTAAATTACTCATTATGAATTTGGTTTGTAGATGATTGTGTGTAGTGTACCTTTGTAATAAGTATGCGTGTGCTGCCTGTATTCATGTGTGTATATATCTACATCTGTATGTGTATATGCACGAGTGTTTGTATATGTATGTATGTATGTATGTATGTATGTATGTATGTATGTATGTATGTATGTATGTATGTATGTATGTATGTATGTTTGTATGTTTGTATATATGTATGTATGTATGTATGCATGTATGTATATATATGTATATATATATGTACGTATGTATGTATATATGTATGTATGTGAGTGCCTCTTAACGCATAACTATGCTTATATCTCTCTGCATGTATGAGTGTGGTTTTTCTGTATATTCTTCTGTATGTGTCTATAAGTACAGGTTTATGTATAAGTAGATATGAGCTTACGTTTGCATAAATTTATGTGTATATCATTGTTTGTTTGAGAGAGAAAGAGACAAGGAGTGTGTGTGCGTGCGTGTGTGTGTGTTTGTGTGTGTGTGTGTGTGTGTGTGTGTGTGTGTGTGTGTCTGGATTCATGTGTTCATTAAAACGTGTGTTTCAAAGATAACAGTTGTTGTTCACTTCATCAAGAATGCATCAAGATTGTATTCAGTAATTATCGAAGTTTTTTTTTTATTTTTATTTCCTTTCAGATTAAATTAATAAAACAATAAATTCTCCATAACCGAGATGCATTCATCAAAGAATAAGGATTGAATGAACTGATATAGTCATAATAATCATCACTTCTATTATAAACACAAGGCTTCAGATCTGGGGATTGAAGTTATTCGATTAAATCAACCTCTGCACGTAGCACACACTTTATTTTATCGAACCCGGAAGGACGAAAGGCAAAGTTGGCTTTAGTCAGATTTGAAATCAAAATGCAAAAAACAGAAATTAATATCGCAAAGCTTTTGATCCGACACTGTAACGGTACTGGCAAGAGAATAATAATAATAATAATAATAATAATAATAATAATAATAATAATAATAATAATAATAACAACAACAACAACAACAACAACAACAACAATAATAATAATGATAATGCAGAAAGCAAGCCCGCTACGCATGTAAGACTTCAGGAGTTAAAAAAAACTGAGATAAAAAGAAATAATGATAATGATAATAATAATAACAATGACAATGATGGTAATGACAGATGACAATGATGATATGATGATGATGATGATAATGACGACAACGCCGATGACGAAGGGGGAAAAGAAGAAGAAGAAGAAGAGGAAGAAGAAGAAGAAGAAGAAGAAGAAGAAGAAGAAGAAGAAGAAGAAGAAGAAGGAAGAAGAAGAAGAAGAAGAAAAGAAGAAGAAGAAGAAGAAGAATCTTTCTTTCTTTATCAGCAACAAAGACTGCGAAAAATATTTACACCACTACAAGGAGAAAGGACATTGGAGTTTTGCATAAACACGTAAAAAATATGCAATAACAACCATTTAACATGAAAATTACAAGAACAAAATTCCCCAATAGGGGTAAATGCCACTTAGGGGCTACCAAGGAACTCAAAAGTTCCTGCATCAACCTGCTCATCGGGAGCACCATAACATGTGCTCTTCTGTCCTCCATGATTTTCAGCCTGCTGGCGCCAGCTCAGGAATAGTTCACTCATCTGACGTTTTGCAAATTTATTGGCATCATCAGTAAGAAAAGTACCCGTTCAGTCCCCCACACAACCACATTCGATATACCTAATAAACACGCGGTAAAGTGTGGGCTCTTCGCGGCCAAAGAAAGGCGGCAAATTGATCTTCACAACGGAGCCGGCTGGTAGTCGGATCCGAGCTACACATGACAGCAGCTGTTCGACATAACTCCCTAATTCAGCAATGCCCGAATGTAGCATACGAGCGCATGTAACATAGTTTCGCCGCACATCTGCGCACATGTAGAGCAGGCCCCTGTGACGACACTACCATGCCTGTAAAATTCATTCAGAAGTGACAGTTCCCCACCGATAATGCTGCCAGGCTAAGTATTTCTGAAAATTATGCTTGGACCACGACCTGAAAGTCCTTCGGCACACACAAGCCAGTTGATTTTCAGTGCCACTGAGTTTCCCCAAAGATGTCGTTGCTTTTAACCAATCCTCTATAGAACGTCGTTCTGGTCTATTCACCGACCGCATTGCTCGACTGACAAAGGGCTGACGTGGTACCTTGTGCCTAGTATCGGTATGCCAAGACAAGGCGGCGAGCTGGCAGAATCGTTAGCACGCCGGATGGAATGCTTAGCGGTATTTCGTCTGTCTTCACATTCCGAGTTCAAATTCCGCCGAGGTCGACTTTGCCTTTCATCCTTTCGGGGTCGATTAAATAAGTACCAGTTACGCACTGGGGTCAATATAACCGACTTAATCCGTTTGTCCGTTGTTGTTTGTCCTCTCTGCGTTTAGCCCCTTGTGGGTAGTACAGAAATAGGTATGCCAAGACAAAGTACAGTGACATCAGCTCTCTCAAAGAGAGAGTTGTAACGGGAAATGTGTCTAACAAACAGCTACCACATCTGCTTACCGTCAAGGAAACACTGGATATGTTCTAGCCTCAGAATATGCCGACTACAAATGGAACGTTGGACCAACGGAACACGTCCCTTCCTCAAAAAATGGAAGCGGAAGCGTTCCGTTCTTGTCAGTCCTCAAGCGGAACAAGGCACAACTGTTAGACAGTTACTGATGACATACGCAATGTATTCATTCACCACCTCTGCGCGTCCCTTCTGATATAGTTTCCTCTCACCCTATTTCTGAGACTAACTATCCTGCTCGTCACCTCTTGAAAATTCTTGTTCACCTAAAGTTACCGAACAATCGAAGCTCTAGAAATTTAAACGTTCTATCCGACCTACTCTCCACAACGTTACAGGTTAAATTCTTTTGCTCCTGTCGCCGCGTCGTATTCCATTACAGAAGTACTGATCACTTCAATGAGTTTGGTGTCCGTCTGTATATACAATAACGGATCTTTCTGGTTCTTGAAAGATGTCTCTCGAAACCGCTAACTTCAGCAGGACTGGTTCTAAGGTCAGTACGCATGGACGGGAAGGGAGGGGTGACCATTAACGGACAGAAAGCATGATACTGAACTATTGCGACAAGTAGCCAGTTGTTCTGACTACAGAGAGAATGTCCAGCTTCTAAAGACTGGCCCAAGACCAGCTTCCTGCAGGAAAGCAGCCAAATACCTATGGTTGACCTTAGCGAAATCTTTCGACTGATCTAAATTGATAAGATCCTCACTCATGTCAGGTTATTTTCCCACACTTTCTGTGATGTATCCTGTGAAGTAGAGGATGCCGAGATTAGATCTATTCAGTATGCCGCATGACTGCATTTCAACTACCAGGATATCGACAAGCGCCAACCTCTTAGCAAACATCCTGGCTAGAATCTTCAACTCTGCATTTCACTGAGTTACAGGACTGGTGAAAAAATACTAACAAATTTAGTTTAGCAGGATTTGTTATACTCTATTGCCAAGAGGCCTTTGAACATGTCTGACATACGAACATAAGGCTCGTCGAGCAGATCATAGCAGCTTCGGCAGTATCTCCTGCGTACAGCCTTCCTTTGCTTTCTGAATTTTGTCAGCTGTTAGAGAACTTTTGCACCCTATCCGAAATCCACGGGACACCAAAAACATAGACGTAATGCCCACCCCGTCTCCGATCAACTGTCCACCTCACACAGTTAATTGAAATGCCAATGAAAATCCGCACACATTTGCTTGGAATTGTGACTTTTGTCGACACATTGCACCTCTGACTCCCGGATCCATCGAATGGTTTTCTTTCTCTCATGTATTTGTGCACACGTCCTAACTCCGACGAACAACTTTTGTGCTTAACGTTAAAGAAGTGGACAACGGCTAACCTTGTCACCTGTACGCTAGCCACAAAGCCTTTCCAAAGAATCACTTTTAGATTACTAACTAGATCTCTCTTTTTGCTTCGGAATATGTCATCACTATTTTCAAACCAAACCTTATCGATTGTAATCTAATGGCCCTTTCTAGGGTGAACTACCCATCGGCTTCGGTAACCGAATCCTTGTCTATTTAACCATACAAATTACACATTTTTGGTGTATATAACTGACTACTTTGAATTAGGAACAACCTATGCTAGCCCTGTCTACCACCCTACGAATATTCTAGTTGGATACAATCTGGATGACCCAGTGCTGTTTGTCTACGTACACGCAAGTGCTTTCGTGAAATCCAACCGGTACTTGTCACCCAATTGGAAAGATTAAGCAAATTTCCGAGGTTTTTACACCAGGATCAGGCAACATCTACAACATTGCCTTTCTCTATCTCTCTCTTAAGCGTTAAATTAATGAGAGTTTTCTCAAGCAATGATCTTTCGTCAAGGTTCTTTCTGTCGTTTATTTGAAATAGCATCAGATTAAGACATTAGTGTGCATATCATTAAGAGAGATGACATCTGTAGTTAACTTCGAGCATTTCCCCCTCTATTTATTTTGTTTATTTCCCCTACATACATGTTCCTTCTATATGGATATTAACTATGACTTTCAACTTTGCATAATATTTGAATTTTATGAAAGGAAGCTCGTCGTGGGCGAATTTTTCTGGCGAAAATACCATATGGCTAAAGTTTTGTTTACTGTTTTAAAATGATCAGTGTTAGAGAACTCGACATATACAGTCTAAAAAGCATATTCTACCCATTGATATTTCAATCTGATGCTATTCCAAGTGAATATAGAAATTTAACCTAAGCTAGGCCATGCTCCAAACAAAACAGCGTATGTGTTATTCACGTATACTGGAACGAAAGTCCGATTTACACCAGAATGACCGGGAGTATCTGACACTGAGAAGGCCAAGTCAAACAGAAACACTGGCATTTGTCGACGCGCTATCGTCATTCTAAACGACCTGGTTTGTTAACACACAAAACCTTTTAAGACAAGTCTCTCTGAGACAAAATATTACAGTTAGCGCCGTTCTGCCTTTGTATGTACATTACGGATGTTATTTTATTTTAAACTAATGTTTAAACAAATAACTTATGTCATTTTAAACTAATGCTTTTTCCAGTGCGTATATTGGTTTAACTTAATATACTATTTTGAATCAATACTATATCTGTATATTCACACACACGCGCGTATAGATATAAATTTTTATACATACATACATACATAACACATACATACAATATGTGTGTGTATATATATGTATGTATGTATGTATGTTTTCTGTCTGTATGTACGAATGCCATTAAATTTCCTCGCAGGCCTGACAACTAATACATGGAGTATGCAAAATATAATGAATTAATATAACGTTAATTTATATATTCAAGTGTAGCTAGTGCATACATGTATTTGTGAATGTGTGTTTGCGTGTGTGTGGGGGGTGTTTGTGTGTGTGTTTGTGTGTGTGCGTGTGTGAATCTGTGAAACAACCAAAGAGAGGTAGTAGTATGAAATTTAAAGTAAGTCTAAATAGCTTTATTGTACAGCTTTATATAACGATAAGCTTACGTTGGTATGAATTATATTTGAAAAAAAAACAAAAAAAAAACAGCGATATGCTACAAAAATGACTGTTAAGAGGAGAAAAAAGTATATATAGTAACTCTGGCAAAAAAGCTCGCCACATCAAGACAAAAGGCGATACAGATTTCTAGTGGGAAAAATCGAGTTTCAAAAGGGAGAATAGAACTGCCTGGAGAAATATGAAGTCTAAAGGCGAAAATTACATCCCCAGTAAAAATGATAGATCTGCTGGTTGAAAGGTAGAGTTGCTAGAAAGCTTGATATAATACAGGGAAGAGAGCAGGTAAAAAAAAGCGAAAAATTCTCTGAAGATTACTCGGAAAAAGTTTAGGAAAATAGGGTTGGTAAGAGAAAGGGATATATGTAGCGTAGTATTACACTGAACATAAAACAGTTAATCTGTAAGTGGTAAACAACTGTTGCAGGAAATATAGTTTGGAAGGGAACGCCATAGATTTAGAGATATACGAAGAGGAGTTAGCTGACAAGTGTATGAAAGTAATAACTTTTGAACTTTTTGATGAGTAAGTATAGAGACGACTAACTGGTTAGGAAGTTGAGATTAGAAGAGTCGCAGCTCCTTTAGAGAACACTAGCAGTATCGCCCGGCGTTGCTCGGGTTTGTAAGGGAAATAACTATATAAGCATTTTTAGAGATGTAAAGTATAATAGCCATCTCAATATGGCTAACCACAAAGGGGGGGGGGTGTTACTGTAGCTTTTTACGTTCTGAGGTTTAATAATAAATTTTTAGAGAGTTACTTCCCTTATATATGCCAAAAATGCATTAAAAATGGAAAAAAATGATGGTCAATTTTTTTTTTAAATCGTAGACTCATCGTAGACGCGCGCTAATACCCAGAAGGGCTCGATATGAATCACGACTATAAGATACCCGGTTTTGGTTAAACTGCACCGCAAAATGTGGGAGTAGTTAGGAATCTAAAACGTAGGAGATAGACAGCACACAACCTCACTTTTATATATAAAGATTTGACAAATAATGTTGGAGCCACATTATATAAAGTGGAAATAAGATTAAATATTTGGAGTATTACTTCGGGCGATCGCTTTTTTCCCAGTTCAACAGAGTGGCTTCTACTTACCTAAAGTTTCTCTTCATATGTGCAAGTTGATTTGCAAGCGTGATTCCTATTTCAGACCACCCTCTACGAAAAGTCATGTAATAATCACATCAACCATCTGTAACCATCTCCCATCACCTCTATCTATCATTCACACCGTCCACCCCATGACGGAGATAATTTGCCGATTTAATAGCAAGGTATTCTTACCTCCCACAATGAAACGATCGACTATAGTCAGCAAGAATATTTACGTTTGTCTGCTGCTATTGAAGTAGAGAGAGAGAAAAGGAGGAGAGAGAGAGGGTAGGAGAGAAAGAGGGTAGGAGAGAGAGAAGGGAGATGGAAGATGGTGAGGGTTGGTAAGTGTGGATGATAAGGAAGTTGATGTTGATAACGATCATTCTGACAAGAAATAGGAGGCGATAGTGTTTAGAGAATGGGGCGAGGAAGAGTGGGTGGAAGTGGGAGCATAATTGCTTTGGGCGAAATTGTTTAACCCCATATCAGATTACACAAACTTATGATCAAAGGCGCGCCAGTCGTGATCTCACCGTCTTTTTTGTACATATATTCTTTTACTCTTTTATTCTGTTACTTGTTTCAGTCATTTGACTGCGGCCATGCCGGAGCATTACCTTCAGTCGAGCAGATCGACGCCAGGACTTATTCTTTGGAAGCCTAGTACTTATTCTTTCGGTCTCTTTTGCCGAACCGCCAAGTTACGGGGACGTAAACACACCACCATCAGTCATCAAGCGATGTTGGGGGCACAAACACAGACACACAAACATATACACACATCCCATAGTGGGTTACACTCATAACCCCTATCTCACTTTATATATATATATATATATATATATATATATATATATATATATATATATATATATATATACCCCTATCTCACTTTATATATATATATATAATATATATATATAGCTGCACATATTTACACAGAGATGTATATTCTTAGAGACGCAGCGTGACAGTATGTTCAAGATGGCGTTGAGCAGACAATGATTGTTCTTGTTACTCCCACAATAATGTCTCCTTTCATGTTGTTGAGCTTGGGTGCTATCCAAACCAGAAATGGACTGGATGTGAAAGACCACATCGTTTGGTGATCTTTCAAATCTTCTATTCATCGTGTATAATCTTTACTGATATGATGCGATGAAATGCACTCCGACACAGTGTCGGGACTTAATGAGATCACTGAGGTTAATGTTAATTGAGAGTGTTTTTTGTTTTTATTACTTGTTTCAGTCATTTGACTGCGGCCTTTAGTCAAGCAAATCAACCCCGGGACTTATTCTTTGGAAGCCCAGTACTTAATCTATTGGTCTCTTTTGCCGAACCGCTAAGTGACGGGGACGTAAACACACCAGCATCGTTTGTCAAGCAATGCTAGGGGGGACAAACACTGACACACAAACACATACACACACAAACACATACACACACACACACAACACACACACACACACACACATATATATATATATATATATATATATTATATATATATATATACATATATACGACTGGCTTCTTTCAGTTTCCGTCTACCAAACCCACTCACAAGGCATTGGTCGGCCCGGGGCTATAGCAGAAGATACTTGCCCTAGATGCAACGCAGTGGGACTGAACCCGGAACCATGTGGTTGTTTAGCAAGCTACTTACCACACCGCTACTCCTGCGCCTGTATGTACAGTATTTACCTCTTTTCTTTTATCTTTCACTTGTTTCAGTGATTAGAATGCGGCCATGCTGGGGCACTGCCCGGCAGAATTTTAGACAAATGAATCAACCCCCAGTACTTTTTTGCCTTTTTAAAGCCTGCTTCTTATTCTACCTGTTCCTTTTGCCTTACTGCAAAGATACGGTAACACAAATACACCAACACCGGTTGTCAAGCTGTGGTGGATGCCAAAATCACACACAAATACATACACACAGGCGCGAGCACACACACACACACACACACACACACACACAACACACACACACACACACACACACAACACACACACCACATATATATATATATATATATATTATATATATATATATATATATATATGCGACGGGATTCTTTCAATCTCCGTCTACCAAATCCACTCGCAAGGTTTTGGTCGACCCGAAGTTATAGTAGAAAACACTTTCTCCAGTCTCCACGCAGAGGTACCGATCCCGAAACCATGTGGTTGAGAAGCAATCTTCTTATTTCTTTATTGCCCACAAGGGGTTAAACACAGAGGGGATAAACAAGGACAGACAAACGGATTAAGTCGATTATATCGACCCCAGTGCGTAACTGGTACTTAATTTATCGACCCCGAAAGGATGAAAGGCAAAGTCGACCTCGGCGGAATTTGAACTCAGAACGTAACGGCAGACGAAATACTGCTAAGCATTTCGCCCGGCGTGCTATCGTTTCTGCCAGCTCGCCGCCTGTGTGGTTGGGAAGCAAGCTTCTTACCACACAGTTACTTCTGAACTTCCACACTTTTTTCTCTCCCGGGTTCACTCACAAGGTATTGCGACTCAGGACTATAATAGAAGACACTTACCCAAGGGGCTGCGCAAAGGAACTAATATGTAGCCACGCGGTTGCAAAGGAGCCTCTTATCTGAGTGGAGAAGATAATATCTCCAGTAATCTTTATCTTTTCGTCAGGAGACAGAGATGCGACCATCACTCTTTTCAGTGCCTCGAGAGTATAACTAACACGAATCCTTACAAGAGCGTCAGCTGGACGTTGGAGTAAAATCAGGCGAATGATTACATATACTTCGGAATTTGAACTCAGAACGTAGCGGCAGACGAAATACCGCTAAGCATTTCGCCCGGCGTGCTAACGTTTCTGCCAGCACCCAACGCACCAACGCCTCCGACAGTTCACATCATAGTACTTTTATTCTGACCCTGAACAGAGAAGTTTACTACGGCGGAATTTCAGTTTAGAATGCAAGGAGCCTGTACAAAAACGCTCTTGGTGTAACAGTGTCCTAGGAGTTACAGATACGTCTGTGAGTTTAGGGTTAATAATACAAGTGTTTGTGAAGGGAGAGAGATGTGAAGTTCTCAACCGTCACAAATTGTGTTTTCGTTATACGTGCAGGTGGACTTTCAATTTCTTTATATTAATTCATTGCGTAGGCGGTCTGTGGGTGTGGTCTCTTCTTACGCTACTCTACGTTCTTTCTAGTTCGTTGAGAAACACATTCATAATCTATGCTGGATATAATTTATATTGTTTGCAGACTAGTGCGGTAGTTTATTTATATTGGCCAAATTCGGTGAATGCCAGAGCTGAGTATTTTGCTGTTTTCTGTCTCTCTCTCTCTCTCTCTCTCTCTCTCTCTCTCTCTCTCTCTCTCTCTCTCTCTCTCTCTCTCTCTCTCTCTCTCTCTCTCTCTCTCTCTCTCTCTCTCTATCTATCTATCTATCTATCTATCTATCTCTCTCCCTCCATCTCTCTCTCTCTCTCTCTCTCTGTATATATATATATATATATATATATATATATATATATATATATATATATATATACATATATTCAGATGGTGGATATTGCAGTTCATTGTGGTAGTGCTAGTGTTTTGTCCCTCTTTTCTCTCCCTTTCTCTGTATGTTTGTATAAGGGTATATATACACATATATATATACAAATATACATGCCTCTCACTCCCTCACACACACTCTCACTTTCTCTCTCTCTCTCTCTCTCTCTATATATATATATATATACGTATATATATATGTATATACATATGCATGTTCTTTTATTCTTTAACTTGTTTCAACCATTTGGTTGCAGTCATGCTGGAGCACCGCCTTTAATGGAACAAGTTGACTCCAGAACTTATTATTTGTATGCGTAGTACTTATTTTATCGTTTCTCTTTTGCCGAACCGTTAAGTTACGGAGGTGTGAACATACCAGCATCGGTTGTCAAGTGATAGTGTAGGATCATGCACAGACACATAGATACATTTATGTATTATGTGCATATACATATATGCACATACACACACACACACACACACACATATATATATATATATATATATATATAATATATATATAATATATACTTCTACATACGACGTTCTTCTTTGAGTTTCCATTTAGTAAATTCACCCACAAGGCTTTGGTCGGCCCGAGGCTTATAGTAGAAGACACTTGGCCAAGGTGCCACGCAGTGGGACTGAACCTCAACCATGTGGTTGGGAAGTTTCTTACTACACAGCCATATATATATGTGTGTGTGTGTGTGTATGCACATATATGTGTATATATATATATGTATACATATATGTATCTATCTATATATATATACATATATATATATATCTTATATATAAATATATATATATATATATATATTATATATATATAATATATATATATTATATATATATATATATTTAATGTAGTATAAATTTTTTCCCAAAAAAAATTTTATCAATGGCCAGCATATTAAAAAATACCTTTAAAGGTTAAATTTATAAACAACTTATAAATAAGGGCAAACGAAAAAATTTCTAATGCCAAATATGCCGAAATTGAACCACATATATATATATATATATATAGCCGTTGGTGGTGTGTGTATTGGTTGGTATTTCAAATGTGTAGTAGTGTTGCCGAGTGAGTAATGGAGTGTAGATGAAAGAGTGGCGATGATGGTTGTGGTTGCGGCAGTGCGTTGGTGGTGGTGTTGGTAGTGGCGGTGTAGTGTTGGTGCTGGTGGTGGTGGACAATTATTTCAACGTTCAAAACAATCCTCAGTTACAAACCCATCCCTATAATCTGTCTTGCTGCCCGATGATATCATACATCAAAACTGCACCTCTTTATACAAACACACGCGCACACAGGCTTACACGCACACATACACACACAGACACACACACACACACGCACTCACACAGACACTCACACACGAATATATACAGAGGTATTTGTATATATGCCCCTGTTTATGAGTGTTTACTGTAGGTATGTACATACATACATACATACACACATATATATGTATTTACTTTTTTAAAAAAGCAACGAAAATATCACAAAACTTAGTTACACTTTCCCATTCGTCGACAGTTTTGTTTAGAATATATATATATGTAACCTCGTGAACACCGCTAGCAATCTTTTTCCTCTGTCTTCCCTTCTCGGAATCTTTCCTTCTCCTTTTTTTCCGACGAAGAGCTCCGCTCGAAACGTTAAGCCCTCCCTCTTCCCTTCTTTCCTGAGCGTCCAATAATACATTATTTGTTCCACGTCCTCGCGTTGCTGTGTTTTTTTTGTGTTTTCTTGTTTGGATTAACTATATATGTATATATATATATGTGTGTGTGTGTGTATGTATATGTACATATATATTATATATATATATATATATATATACAAATAGAGAGAATATATATATATGTATATATGAATATATATATGCTCACACTCATATACACACACACAATACGTCATTTTCTTTTAATTTTTATCTTTGTACTTGTTTCAGTTATTTGACTGCGGCAACGCTGGAGCATTGACTTAGACAACTCGACCCCAGGACTTTTTGAAGCCAAGGACTTATTCTATCGGTTCTTTTGCCGAGCCGCTAAGTTACAGAGACGTAAACACGTCATTACCAGTTGTGAAACGATGTCGGTGGACAAATATAGACACACACGCGCACACATACATATATATATATATAATATATACAAATAGAGAGAATATATATATATGTATATATGAATATATATATGCTCACACTCATATACACACACACAATACGTCATTTTCTTTTAATTTTTATCTTTGTACTTGTTTCAGTTATTTGACTGCGGCAACGCTGGAGCATTGACTTAGACAACTCGACCCCAGGACTTTTTGAAGCCAAGGACTTATTCTATCGGTTCTTTTGCCGAGCCGCTAAGTTACAGAGACGTAAACACGT
Organism: Octopus sinensis; assembly: GCF_006345805.1. Classification (NCBI taxonomy): domain Eukaryota; kingdom Metazoa; phylum Mollusca; class Cephalopoda; order Octopoda; family Octopodidae; genus Octopus; species Octopus sinensis. The sequence continues at coordinate 15,288,075 of NC_043011.1, read as the reverse complement.
CATTACCAGTTGTGAAACGATGTCGGTGGACAAATATAGACACACACGCGCACACATACATATATATATATATATATGGAGTGACTGTGTGGTAAGTAGCTTGCTAACCAGCCACACGGTTCCGGGTTCAGTCCCAATGCGTGGCAAGTGTCTTCTACTATAGCCTCGGGACGACCAAAGCCTTGTGAGTGGATTTGGTAGACGGAAACTGAAAGAAGCCCATCGTATATATGTATATATGTATGTGTGTATATTTGTGTGTATGTTTGTGTGTTTGTGTTTATCCCCTCCAACATCGCTTGACTACCGATGCTGGTGTGTTTATGTCCCCGTCACTTAGCGGTTCGGCAAAAGAGACCGATAGAATAAGTACTAGGCTTACAAAGAATAAGTCCCAAGGTCGATTTGCTCGATTAAAGGTGGTGCTCCAGCATGGCCGCAGTCAAATGATTGAAACAAGTAAAAGAGAGAGAGTAAAAGAGTATATATATGTACATATATATATATACACACGATGGGCTTCTTTCATTTTCCATCTACCAAATCCACTCGCAAGTATTTGATCAACCCGTGGCTATAGTAGAATCCACTTGCCCAAGGTGCCACGCAGGGAGCTGAACCCGGGACCATGTGGTTGGGAAGCAAGCTTCTTACCACACATCCACGTCTGTGTGGTAAGATACACACACACACACACACACACACACACACACACACACACACACACGGAATATATATTACTCAAGCATTACATACATATCCATGACATCTCATAGTGAATATAATGAACATATATACTCGTACTAACACGCAAAGGAAGGACATATACACCCACATACGCACACATGCACACTCACACAGAAAGACGGACACACAGACACACATGTCCATATACGCAAATATTCATACACAAGATGTCACCACCACCCCCGTTGTATATGAATATCATCCTCTAAACAGGATGGTAGACGGTGGCATGGGAAGACAGGAGCCACATTGTTCAATAAAGATAATACATCTATTTTGTATCTGATTTTCCAATTGATTCCAGTACACATACACATGCATACACACATACATATATACATACACATATACATATATACATACATACATACACACATAAATACAAGCATACATACATACATACCTACATACATACACATATATATATACATTCATACACACATACATACATACACACATAAATACATACATACATACACACACATTTATATATATAATGTTTATAAATACATATATATATGCGTGTGTCTATATATATGTGTATGTGTGCATATGTATATGTATATATGTGTGTGTGTTTGTGTGTGTGTGTATATGTAGGTATATATATATATATATATATATATATATAAAATATTACATTATATATAAGGGCTTAGTAAAATAAATTACTTTGCCACATACTGAACTCATTAGAAATACCTTCAGCTATTTCTAATACTTAAAGAAGATCTCTCTCAGATAGTGTTTGGCTAAACTAACTCACAAAAGTATGGGGGAAAAAACATTAAAAAATCAAGTGCAAAGGTTATTTGAGAACGTACGTTTCTAGATTAGTCAATTCGACATTTCTTTCTTCAGCTCAGAATTCCTTGAATCGGATTTGGGAACACTGAAAGTCGGGAGCATACACTTTCGGCTTCTAATCACCTCTAGAATTCTGCTCGAACTAAAAGTGCTATCAAATTCGAATATGCAAGCGAAGAATATCTGCTCTCCCCTTTCCACCAGCGTGGGTTAAAATTGACAAACACCATGTATTAACGGTGAAAACCGCAGAATTTAGCAGAGAGAGATGAATTATAATTTCAACAATTGAGGGTAAAATTAATTAATTATTAATCAAATTCACCAAGTATTCAGTATGTAAAGGGACCATTATAGGCGAATTCAAAATATTACATTATATATAAGGGCTTAGTAAAATAAATTACTTTGCCACATACTGAACTCATTAGGAATAGCAGCTAAAGAAATTTCTTCAGCTATTTCTAATACTTAAAGAAGATATCTCTCAGATAGTGTTTGCCTAAACTAACTCACAAAAGTATGGGGGAAAAAACATTAAAGAATCAAGTGCAAAGGTTATTTGAGAACGTACGTTTCTAGATAAGTCAATTCGACATTTCTTTCTTCAGCTCAGAATTCCTTGAATCGGATTTGGGAACACTGAAAGTCGGGAGCATACCCTTTCGGCTTCTAATCACCTCTAGAATTCTGCTCGAACTAAAAGTGCTATCAAATTCGAATATGCAAGCGAATATGCCCTTATATATAATGTAATATTTTGAATTCGCCTATAATGGTCCCTTTACATACTGAATACTTGGTGAATTTGATTAATAATTAATTAATTTTACCCTCAATTGTTGAAATTATAATTCATCTCTCTCTGCTAAATTCTGCGGTTTTCACCGTTAATACATGGTGTTTGTCAATTTTAACCCACGCTGGTGGAAAGGGGAGAGCAGAAATTCTTCGCTTGCATATTCGAATTTGATAGCACTTTTAGTTCGAGCAGAATTCTAGAGGTGATTAGAAGCCGAAAGTGTATGCTCCCGACTTTCAGTGTTCCCAAATCCGATTCAAGGAATTCTGAGCTGAAGAAAGAAATGTCGAATTGACTAATCTAGAAACGTACGTTCTCAAATAACCTTTGCACTTGATTTTTTAATGTTTTTTCCCCCATACTTTTGTGAGTTAGTTTAGGCAAACACTATCTGAGAGAGATCTTCTTTAAGTATTAGAAATAGCTGAAGAAATTTCTTTAGCTGCTATCCTAATGAGTTTAGTATGTGGCAAAGTAATTTATTTTACTAAGCCCTTATATAATGTAATATTTTGAATTCGCCTATAATGGTCCCTTTACATACTGAATACTTGGTGAATTTGATTAATAATTAATTAATTTTACCCTCAATTGTTGAAATTATAATTCATCTCTCTCTGCTAAATTCTGCGGTTTTCACCGTTAATACATGGTGTTTGTCAATTTTAACCCACGCGGTGGAAAGGGGAGAGCAGAATTCTTCGCTTGCATATTCGAATTTGATAGCACTTTTAGTTCGAGCAGAA
>NC_043011.1:15267473-15279973 GCF_006345805.1 Octopus sinensis | reverse complement strand
TGGGCGATAACTTAAACTTCATTAACGAAATGTGTACTGATGTCGCATTTCGAGGAGAAACATTTAAAGTACTTAGGGCAAATAATTGATAAAAATGGTGTTACAGGGAAAATATCATATTTTCTCAGTAAATGTGTATGTAGTGTAACATTTCGAGGTAAAAAAAAAAGGCAAAGATTTATTTGTTGAAAAATTCACATAATCTATTCAGCACAGAGTGGATGGAACAAGTCAAAGTATGGAATACGCCGATAAACGTTCTGTGTGGAAATATTGTTGGTTCAGTCACAGGTTCAAATGAAGCTGAATGACTGAAACAAAAAATTGCTATAAAACAGAGAGGAACATCTCTAATGGAAACCAAAACGAAATTTAAAAATTAAGTAAACATTGTTCAAAAGTAGATGTTCATGGTCGAGACTAAATATCGATTTCGCTGGTCTTTTAAATAGTTCTTACTACTTAGTGGTAGTTGATAGTTTTTCGAAATGGCCTGAAATTCTCAAGTGTAAAAAACCAACCTCTTCAAGCATGATAAATTTTTTAGACGAATTGTTTGCAAGATTTGGCATCCCAAACAAGATAGTGTCTGACAATGGAATGTAATTTGTGTCTGTTGAATTTTAAATATTTTTGAAACGTTCACGGTAGAAGATATAACTCCCAGATTTAATGGACAGCCAGAACGCTTTGTCGATACCTTCAAAAGAGCACGTAGAAAATCGAATAAGGAAGTCACGGAAGAGGTAGCTCTACAACAATTGTTAAAAGTGTACCGCGTGACACCAAACCCAAATACACCAGCAGGTAGCTCACCAACGGAGCTGACGTTTGCAAGTAAAGTAAAATCAGTCTTTCATAAATTGTTACCTGGCAAGAAAAAGTGTCAGGAAAGACATAGCAAGATTCTTTAAAGTTGGTGAAAAGGTATGTATGAGGGCATACAAGAGTGGAAAGCAGAGTTGGTAAGATGGCGTAATTACCAAATGTATAGGTAAAATGATGTATTGGGTAAAACGTAAAAAAGTCATACGAAAGAGACACAGGAACCGACTGAAAAAAGGTTCGTGGAAAGCGAACCAAAGAAGTTGGAGGAACCGATGGAATGGTGGTATGATACGTTCCAAGTACCGACGCCACTGTGGGGGATTGAACCCAGGCGTGCAAGTGAGAGGAAAAGAAAACATACAGAGTTCCTGAAAATAGATGCCAAACGAAAAAAAATATTAAATTGTACGAAAAAATAAAAACTCAATACAGGGATGTGGGGGTGAATTTTAAAAATTATTGCTAAATAAAATGACACTTCCTAAGGAAATTTAAAATGGGAGATGTTGTAGGTAGTTATTTTATCGACCTCGAAAGCATGAAAATCAAAGTAGACCGCAGCAGTATTTCGCTGTTCGAAAAAAAAGTTCGTTTCTATGTTTTTGTTTTTATGTTTTCGTTTTTCATTGTATTCAACGTTTTGTTGATGTCCTGTACCCATATATGCATGTATATATACCTATATATGTAGGTATGTACATATATGTATGTATATAGGCATATAATTGTATATTATTTATATTAATATATATATATATGTACAGGGTGATTCAAAAGTCTCCATACATAGGAAAAATTTATTTTTTTATAAGAGACAGTTTATATGATCCCCTATGTCCCCTGATCTGACCCCTCTTCATTTCTATTTTTGGGGGCATTTGAAAGGTATGGTGTATCACGGAAAGATAGAAGACATAAATCATTTGAAGGAACGCATCATTTGTACATGTATTACCAGATGTGCTATTACGAGTTCACAGTTAGTGGGGTAAACGTATTGCAATGTGTATTCAAAACAAGGGTAACCATACAGAGCCTGTTAAATAAAAAAAACACTGTTCTTATAAACTGTTTCTTATAAAAATATAAATTTTTCCTATGTATGGTGACTTCTGAATCACCTTTTGAATATTTATATTTATATTGTGAAGCCGCATGGTTAAGGTGTTGCATTCAAGATTGTGAGATCGTGGGTTCGATTACCAGATCGGGCATTGCGATGTGTTCTTGAGTAAATCACTTCATTTTACGTTGCTCTGCGATCATTTCGACATCTGACATGAGGCACCCGTTGCACCTGTACAGGTAATGTCAATCTGATGGAGAGAGTGAGCTAATGACTAAACAAACATTTGATCACTATAAACAAATCATCATTTGTGTGATTATTCGGTGAGAAATTGTCGAACTTTCATATGTCTAACGATGGGACAGACCATCATATATATATGGATCTTTGTGTATGCATATTTGTATGCATGTGTGCATTTACAAATTAAATCAGAATTGCATTACTTGAGGCTTTTCACATCTAAAAAGTCCCTTAAATACGTGTTCCTTGAGTAACAAGGCTTCCCTGGTTTCCAGTAACCCTAGGTAGCATTGACGGTCGAGAAAATTCAATGGAAGACGTTAAGTAATAGTTTCTGTTCTTCGTAAGTGTGATATACTCCAGATCTTGAGTAAAGAAATGCAGTGCCCTCTTTGTATACTTTATGACATTGAAAGTTTGAATGTTTACGATGTTATCGACATCCACATTTAACGAGTTAATGTGGAATGCGTTGTAGAGATGATTTCATTCCATATCGGATTATTGCTTAATTCTGGATATTTCAGAGACAGGGCAGAGAAGCAGAGATTTACCTGTGCTTGGATGAACATATTTATTGATTTAACCTTCCTTTACAGTCATTAGCAGTAAGTCCTGCACCTTGGAACACTATCAGGTGGTGGTGATATTCGCTTTATAGACCACAGGCTTGCAGAGGCGGAATCCTCTCAATGGGCAACTGGTTTAATTTAAGCCGTTGCATATGACTGAAGCGTGCAATATTGAATGCAATATTTTTAAGACAGCAGTAACTTACCTTAACATTAAGCGCGTTAAAAAGTTTATGGCATTTATGTGTGCTTGGAAAATGTTGCCTAATTTTGGATGGAAAGTTCCAAGCTAAATGTGTGGAGGATTGTACCAGGTCATTTTCCATTCTTGTCTCTCTTCGAAGATTGGGAGATCATACATATACACTAATTTCCCTTTAGAGCAAATACTCGCTAGTACCTAATTAGTGCAGCTCTCTCAAAAAATATCTCCATTTGAAAATGAGTAAAGATTCCTAATTATAACGTGTTTAAGATTCCTTTGAATACATACACTCTGCTCATTGGTCTCTTATAATTGCTCGTCAGATTAATGTCCAAGAAGTTGTCTTTAGAGAGGTGGAGATGGTTATGTTTAATCTAACACTTATCCATTGCGTGACTGTTCAAGTTGATAATAATTAATTGTCTCTATGTAAGGCCGGGCTGTGGGGTGATACACGGTTTTTAAAGTTATCCAGGATATGTAATCCAAAGGAAAATCAGTCTGCTGTAAAATCTAATCGAGACATCGAATATCTCGTCACCTTCGTTTTGGCCCAGTAGGTGATCTCATAGATTAAAAGTGACTTTGTAGACTTATCTTATTGCCAGGAATACCAATAAGTGTGTATTGGTTCCTAGGTCAAATGTTTCAGAAGGAGGTACTCGATAAACAAAGTTTAACACTCATAATATCGAACTGGGTAAATTTGCAGACTGCTTTGTTCTTGATTCCTCAGAACTAACCGATAGCACAAACACTGCAGTTGCATTGGACCAATATATTCTGATATCAGAATTAACGTTGACTGAAAATCTTGTAAGAACAAACTTGGAAACCACAGTCAGTATTCAATATTTCCATATTCAATAAATAAATGATATATTACATTATACATACAAGTATGTGTGCATCTGCATACATATATATATATATATATGTGTGTGTGTGTGTGTGTGTGTGTGTGTGTGTGTGCGTGCGTGTATTCATGTATGTATGTATGTATGCATGTATGTATGTATATATGTACGTATGTACGTGTGTATGTATGTATATATATATATATATATTATATATATATATGTGTGTGTAGGGTGAGTCAGTTTTTTGAAGTCGTCTGTATAAATTTACAACAAGACGCATAGCTCATCAAAGAAAACCTATATTTGAAATCAAATTGGTACAAATAATCTTGAAAATTTTCTATCACTCCTATTGAACGAATCCACAATTAGGACCAATAGCTGCTTCAATACGGGGTTGAAAGCGTTGGCAGAACAGAATCAGATTATTTTTTATCAATTTTGGACACAGTGCTGGTTATGGCAGAATTGAGAGAATGTATAGTGTAATGAAACGTTGATCGACCTCTCTCTCTCTCTCTCTCTCTCTCTCTCTCTCTCTCTCTCTCTCTCTCTCTCTCCTCTCTCTCTCTCTCTCTTCTCTCTCTCTCTCTCTCGACTTGGTGGACCGTTCTAACAAGACTCTGCACCGTCTCATAAGACAAGGAAAACTAAAGCCTGGATGTGTACCAATCTCCATTATAGTGTTCTCCCGGACATATGGGCTTCTAGCTCAACAGTCCTCTCTCTCTCTCTCTCTCTCTCTCTCTCTCTCTCTCTCTCTCTCTCTCTCTCTCTCTCTCTCTCTCTCTCTCTCTCTCTCTCGACTATACCTTTTGGTGTCTTAACTTGATTAGCAAGCGCTTTCATGTATCGAAAGTTTCTCTTGTCACATCCAACATAAACTGACCCCTCCGTATTACATACTTGATTTCTTCATACACAACTGCTCTTCTGATGCATTATGAAACCTTTCGGTCCTTTGAATTTCAGGGATTTTGTCGATTATTTCTGGAAGTTTTTGTACAAGCTCTGATGGTATTAGAACCCTGTGCACGCGTTTGCGTTTAGCTGCTGATGTTGGAACTCTGGCAGCTGCTTCCAGCTCCTTCCCAACTTTGACAACGAAGGATCGGGCAGCTTTTATGAAGCGAGCTACTCTGTGTCACTATGCTATGCTTTTCAGGCAACGATTAAAGCCTGTCTTTTCATTTGCTGAGTCACCCTGATGTTTGACATCATTTATGCAAAATGTAAGACAAAAAAATAATAATAATAGTAATAATAAATTAGAAGCACGTTAGACCTCTTAAAAAGGGGGTCCTCAATATATAGGTAGATAGATAGATAGATAGATAGATAGATAGATAGATAGATAGATAGATATATAGATAAATAGATAGATAGATAGATAGATAGATAGATAGATAGATAGATAGATAGATAGATAGATAGATAGATAGATAGATAGATAGATACTGATACTTCGTTGGTTACGGCAAGAGTTTCTGTTGATCCGATCAACAGAACAGACTGCCCGTGATGTTAACGGGCAAGTGGCTGATCACTCAACAGGCACGCGTACCCTTAATGTAGATTTAGCGTGACACAGAATGTGACAAAGCTGTACCTTTGAAATACAGACAACACTCAGTTCTGTCATTTGAGTGGACAGGGACAACGTGAAATAAAGTGTCTTGTTCAAGGACACATGTCTAGTGTTTATGACAAAAATTACAGGCTTTGGGCTTAATAGTTTTTATTCCTTGAACAAACAAGCTAAGGTAGTCTATGGACATCTACTTATGATAATATTCTTCATTATATAAAATTCTTCATTTTATAAAATTCAGAATTATCCAGATATTGGATTCTAAGAAAATATAAGAATTTTGTTAACAGAAACTGTATGGAAGTCCATCGTAGTAACCGTTCTAATCCTGCCTTTCCGTTGTAGACTTAAACTGTCTCTCCTTTTAAACCTAACGTCTGACTTTTGGATAATTTTAGCTGATTATCTGCTGCCAGAATACGATCGATGCCTCCAGTCTGAGTATAACTTTCTCCCTTCTTCCTATCAGGTTAAGAGATTTAAAAGGATTCATTGGTTCTCTCCTGTTCCTCAAGCCAAATAAACCTGATACATCCTGTGTGGTTGTATCCATTAGACTTATCCTACGTTCGTAAGTATTCCACATAGCCTGTCTACTTCTATGCCTACTATATAGCCCGAGTATCTGTATGTATTCAATGCATCCTGCTTATTTCTACATGTATGTATGTAATTTGAGTGCCTGAATGTGTTCAACGTTCCATTTCTAACTGTATGTATACAAGCTCTCTCTATTTGCTTGCATGTGTCATATATCTATATGCATTAGAATGTGTGTATGTGCATATGTGTGTGTGCGTATGTGTGTGTGTGTGTGTGTGTTTATGTGTGTGTGTGTGTGTGTGTGTGTGTGTGTGTGCGTGCGTGCGTGCGTGTTAGATGTACCCTGTCAAGTATTCTGTCAACTATCACTTCAAGCCGCAACACAAAATATGAAAATACGAAAATAAAAATGAGAAAGAAGGAAAAAAATCAGTAAAAATAAGAATTTCAAAGAATTATGAAAGAAAACTAGCGTAAAAGAAAGCTAGCATTTGGAGGAGAAACGTAAAATAAAAGAAATATAAACCAACTTCCTACATGTAATTTCGTTTTGCGCAGCAATTTTTTCGTTTCTCTATATTTCCTTTCTAAAATATGTGCACGTTGATATGTATATATATATATATATATATATGTGGAAAGAGAGAGAGAGACACATATATATAGAGAGAGAGACATACATATATATCTATATATATATATATTTATATATATATACATTCATACATATATATATACATATATATACATACATATATAATATATATATATATATAATATATATACATATATAGATATACATACATATATATATATGCATACATATATATATACATATATACATACATATATATATATATACATATATATATACATACATATATATGCATACATATATATATATACATATATATATATATATATACATACATATATTACATATATACATATATATATACATACACACGCAAAGATCATATGTGTATATCTGTATATATGTATGTGTGTGTATACATACGCGCGCACATATATATATATATATATATATAATATATATATATATCTGTGAGCGTGATATATATATGTATATATATATACATAGATATATGTATGTATATAATATGCACGTATGTACATGTTTATTCATTGTAGTTAAATAGTAATTTCTTGTTTGTATTAGAATTGTGACAATGTATTGACTTTGCTATAATCGATTCGATGGAACCAGAACTTGACTGGTATTATTTTATCGATTCCAGAAATTATTTCCAACTTTCTGCAAGGTCGAATGTGGTAGATGCCAGCTCGGATCAGAACATCGAGTGAAGTAATCAAATAATACAAAGTATTGTGTCCGTCACTATACCAATTCTGCAACTACCATTACATATCACATATAGACAATTTCCATGGGTGTACGAAACACCATTTAGAACAATTTTGGGATCTTTTCGGTTTGAACGGCAGTTTTTAACGTAATTTCTAGGTAACTAAAAAATTTTAAACTTCGTATACTGGTAGAATGTGTTTATAAAACATCTTTTTCTCTTGGCTTTATTGAGAAAATTTTATGGTTTGTAAGATATTTGTTGTTCTTTTTCTGCAATTTCTGCAATTTCAACCAATTAATGACGTCTATTGAGGTAAAAAATATTCTGTGCCATATGAATATGTCCCTCGTTTAAGAAACAGATTGGGTTTATTAACATTTGTGAAGAAAAAAGATACCTTCCCCCACCCCTAACCCTAATCCTAACTAACCCTAACCCTAAAACGGATTGAAATGCAATAGATCGATACTAGGGTCATACTTATGGGTGACAATTTCATATGACACTGCTAGAAAAAACTGCCGTTCAAACCGAAAAGACCCCAATTTTGAAATCTTCATGTGATTTCTTGCTCTTTCATAAATAGAAGTCTAATCATCATTAAACCCGAATGTTATCCTGTGTAATAACGTATACTGGGTAAGTTGGTCCTAAGTATACTATATGTAAAAAAGAAATAACATGATGGTCACGTGCAAAGTAATCATAGATCAGATCTGTCAAAATTCACTTAGCCTAAATATTACCGACATCGATATTTTCTAAAATTACCAAGGTTTCTGTTATATAGCATTGCTTTTTTTTTTTTTATAACCCGTATTATGTTCAGTGTATAAATATACTGAACAGATCGCGTTGGCGAGTTAGCGTTTAAATATCTGCTAAATCTGCAAAATTTCGAAATGGAAAAAAATTAAGAAAATCGTATTTTGCTGAACAGTCATTGTTGAAAAAGAAAATGGCCTTCTTAGTTCTGTAGATCTGAATTACCAGAGTTGACACTCAATCAAGCAATCAAGTGGGATAAAAGAAAAAAAGATGCACCTAACTTTTTAGTTGTTTGAAGAATGATAGAAATGATGCGTAAGAGAAGCCGCAATTATAATTTAGTTTTAGCTTTGTTTCTCTGTTTAGTTTTGTGTCTCGAAAGATAACTGGTGAAAAACACGATAGAAATGATATTAAGATATCTATTCCTATATATCACTGATTTCTGTTGTTGATATTGTAGTTATTATTTCTATTTCCCTAATCACACTCGATCAAGAAGAGCATTGGTAAAATGCGTTCTGATTGTGAACATTCGGTCTTTTCTGATTATATTTTTACTACTGTAGGTTTAGATATAAAGTAAATTTGGCGGTTGTTTATAGAAGAATGAGTGAACTCGTTGACTCCTGACTGCGTAAGTTAAAGCTGCCGTTCGTACTGGTGTTGAAACTTCACACAAGATCCTTGTAAGCCATGAACTGTACTGCGTTTGAATAAAAATCAGTGCTTGTGTATATACATGACAGAGGAAAATACTGAGTGGCTTTCTTCTTTCCATAGTTGTGCGTGATACAGCGTACTTTCTGTCATGTTCTCCTGATAAATATACCAAATTTTCTTAGAAATTATGTGAGAATGCTGCTTCTTCTAAAGTAGTGTTCCAGTTTGCATCATCATGCAAGAAGCACTTTCCCGGGTGAATCACTCATCCACAAAGTAAGCAATAGTTTTGAGGACCTGGGATGAGGTTTAATCATGAATATTGTGCAGGAACTGTCTGAGATTAAAAATACGATACAAGCATTCATAACATGGATTTTAAATTTTGGCGACAGGTCAGCAATTTCGATAGTAAGTAGATTAAGTTGACCTCAGTGTTCGTCTTGTACTTATTTTATCGAACTCCACAGGATGAAAGACAAAACTGATCTCAGCGTACATACATGCATATATATAATATATATATATATATATATATATATATATATATATATATATATATATATATATACATATGAATTCGAACATTATCGAAATTAGCAGCCCGATTTATAGAGAATAAAAGCTGATTATTTTTAAAATAAAAACATTTCCCATCTGTGAAACCATGAAAGACTAAAATATTTTCAGTCGTTTATTGAACTTAAAAGGGTGTACAACATTTTCGAAGATATGACTCATACATGTGTAGTTATAATAGCGAACGTTTTCCAAATAGATACTTCATTTTTCCTTCTTTCCTTCTATCATAACTCTCCATGCGATATATGGATATATGTGTGTGTGATGATATATATATATATACATATATATATATATATATATATATATATATATATATATATATATATATATATTATATATATATATAATATATATATATATATTACATACATACATATACATATATATATAATGTAAAGTATAATAGCCATCTCAATATGGCAAACCACAATGGCTATTATACTTTACATTGTCGAGCGGTTACTGTTTACATCTCGTTCAGAGATTTATTATTGCTATATATATATATATATATATAATATATAACGAACCATTGGCTCAAAGCACTGTTTATGTATGAGCACAATTTAGGTTACTTGAAATATGTTTGTCACATATTTCAACTGCCAAAGGCAAATACGCTACAGTTACCGTGGGAAAAATCCCTCTTATGGTAAAATACCTAGTTCGTTCAGTGTCACCATCTGTTAGGAATCTCAGGCATCGATGATTTACGTATTTTGACTCTTGTGAATGAGATGTAGCTAAGAGAGGCAACTCTGAATGAACTAAATAAAGTTTGTAGTTTTATATATAATTCAGTCAACACGTTGACTGATTTGCGCTATTAGCCGGCTGATCGAGATAAATAACGAAGCATTGGCGCGAAGCAGTGTGTAAGTATGAGCACAATGTTTGTCACATATTTCAACTGCTAAAGGCAAATACACTGCAGTTACCATGGAGAAAAATCTCTCTTATGTTAAAAAGGTGATTGATACTTGTATTGTTATAACCTTGTTACAACTGCACGTTATAAAGTGGCATATACAGTGTGTGTTCACAGAAGGACAAAATAGTGTCGACGAGACACCAGAGTGGTGACATGAGAGACATATTAGCTTCTGTGGTTCATTTGCAACGGCAACTACAACAACAACAAAAAGAGAAGCAACAGCAATGGTTGCAACGGCAACTACAGCAGCTATAACAAGAATAACAGAAACAGCAAGGACAGGAAAAACAGCAACTACAACAGCAACAACAAAATCAACAGTTGTTGGGATTATTATTGTTGCCGTCAAAAGACACTTCAGGTTCGTTTTCGGTAGATGTGGCTGCTAATTGAATTGAAGATTTTACGTGTAATCCAGAAGAATGGATTACATTTACTGCATACTTCAGAATGTATGAAGGAATCTTCAAGGAAGAGTGTAAAAGCTGAACAGACGAAAAGATGGTACGTCTTCTTTTAAGGAAATTATCACCAGCAGAACATGAAAAGTTTTGTAATTACATCTTGCCGAGAAACCCATCGAAATTTTGTTCCGAGGGAACAATTATCTAAAATATTCAGTGAAAGAAGTTCACTATTTAATATTCGCTGGGAGTGTTTGGATTCGGAAAAAAAAGAAATGGAAGATTTCGCCACGTACGCCGAAATTGTAAATAGAGAATGTGAACAATTTAAACTCGATGAATTAAGTAAACCCATATATGTTTAAATGTTTAATCTTCGTACAAGGATTAACAGCAAATAAAGATGTAGAGTTAAGGGCTCGAATATTGACAAAGCTTGAACAAGATTCAAAACTAACCCTACAAATAGTGGCTGAAGAATACCAAGGAATTATAAATCTACAACAAGACGCAGAAAAAATTGAAAAAGAATATTCAAATATACATACGTGTCGATCGGCAACAGATACGCAAAAAGAAAAACAACAGTCAAGACCCAAACCATGTTATGGATATAGAGAAATACATTTCAAAAGAAACTGTTCTTTTAAGAATCTAAAATGTTTTGGATGTGGGAATATTGGACACAAGAATTCACATTGTTGGGTGAAACAGAAATGGTGGAACGAACATATTCGAGAAAAAAAGTATTATCAATACAAATGAAAAGCGAGATACAAAAAAGAAATCTGTCTCTATAAAAATAAATAATGTGAATACGAAACTACAATTGGACACAGAGAGTGACATCACAATAATTAACGAGGATACATCTATTCCTCTGCCTCTACCTCTCTCTCTTCTCTCCCCACGTGACCGGTGTTCGGTCAAACCTGACATTTCTGTCTTGGTTCGGAGTTGTCCGTGCAACATCTATATTCTTCCCTGTGCCTGTGAAATCTTGTAACCCTTAGTGGTTAGCCACATTTAAGTGGCAAATATACTTCACACCGTCGTGCAGCTACTGTTTATACCTCGTTCAGAGATTTATTATTGCTTATATATGCATATGTGTGTGTATGTGTGTGTGTGTGTGTAGATAGATAGACTGACAGACAGATGGATAGATAGATAGAAATAATTGAGATTCAGTTGAATTAGGTACTTAAGTTGAAGCACCAACTCAGTCTGGTATCATCCGCACAGTTCGAAGGTGAATAAAATCAATATAATTAACAAGATATCAAGTAGTGATGCAGAACGACCATTTCAAGCGGCTCCATTTAATTGAACTATGCAATCATTATATCAATTTGAATGTAGTGCCATCTTCAGTTGCACAAATAAATAAATAGAATTTTAACAAGTAAGACAAATTAATATAATTTTTCTCAAATATTTTAACACACTAAGAAGCTGGAAGAAATTCATATTGTCGCTATTGTAGCTAAAAATAGACTACACGTCTAAGAATCGCATGAAGCCTATTGGAGTCAGAGTGTTGTAAGGGATTATTTTGATTTGATAATCTGCTAGATCATCAGTTGACCGGCAATTAAGCGAGCACTGGATGTACACATAGAAAAATATAAAAACCAATATAAAGCCAATTCTATGACGAAACAATTTTTGCAGTATTGAGACGAGAGCCGACATGCTGTTTTCCTTTTGAAAGACATACAATGCTGCGGCGCAACTATGGCTCCTACAGATGATGAACATGGTTTTGGTTACTCAAATATTTAAGATTTCTTACAGACACATGCGTTTTCACACACACACATGCATGTAATCACTATGCTTTCGAAGTAGAGTGAACAGCGATGAAGTAATTATCTTTTCATTGCATAGACATTTAAGGAAAA
>NC_043011.1:15254973-15262473 GCF_006345805.1 Octopus sinensis | reverse complement strand
CACATAAAGCAGATCAAAATGGTAATGTGTATTACATATGGCCTACAAGATGTTCCAAATCATGGATACTTATTTGAGTAGAGCCTCAAAATGGTGGAAAGAGTATTAAGCAACCTAAACGATAGCCTTCATGTTCTTCTAAAAGACTTCAACATCCCTAACGTCGAATGGTCTGTATATCTAGCTAGTGAACAGTTTCCCCACTCTCTTTCTTGAATTTCCCTAATTTCTACCATCCATTATTTGAGGGCAAAAAGTATTTAAACTTTAAGGTGGAATGTACCAAAACAGATACACGCACACAAACACATAAAGATTTCGACGACCGCTCGGTTCAAAGTCTCCCTTGACCACAAATGGCCTGAACTCTTTGCATGAACACCACCCTGTACATAACTCCATGTCCCCCTACATGGCCTTGCTTTTTGCTTTTTGAGCCAAAAAATTAGCTTAACTTAACTTAACATGTGTATATTTACATATATAAACAAATATATATTTGTGTGTGCGCACGCACATGCGTATGTACACGTGTGCATGTGTGTTTATGTGTGTGTGCATGTGTGTGTGCATGTGAGTGTGCATGTGAGTGTACGTGAGCTTTTGCATTTGCATGTGTGTGCATGCGTGTGTGCGTACCAGAGCGTTTGCATGTGAGTGTGTGTCTATGTGTGTGTTCTTCCTTAGATTGATTGTTATTCAAATATTTCTTTGGTTAATTACTTCCATGATTGCCTGGTGTTTAGATGTTAGCAATAATGCAATCCGGCAATTTGATGATCAGAATCGTTGGCCATACCTCAGTTCCCCTGACGAGCACAGTGCAAGCATATTTGTTCGTTAGCAGATAACCCTTTCGCTGAAAATACAAATCCACCATGGAGCTTCCCACAGTCTCACTTGAAACACTGTTTGTTTGTTCCTTCTCGAGCCATGCCTGGCTCAAAAGGGCCGGTTTCCCGGTTTCTTGGCGTATAGGTCCCCCACCTGGACGGAACGCCGGTCCATTGCAGGTGAGCTGCAAGATGCAGGAGGAAAGAGTGAGTGAAAATTGTGGCGAAAGAATCAGCAGAAGTTCGCCATTACCTTCTGCCGGAGCAGCATGGAGCTTAGGTGTTTTCGCTCATAAACACACACGTCGCCCGGTCTCAGATTCGAACCCGCTATCCCTCGACCGCGGGTCCGCTGCTCTAACCACTAGGCCATGTGCCTCCACACACTTGAAATACTGACCCGGTGGCTATCGGTTATCATTTGTACACAGCAGCAAATGTTTTATTTGCTAATTTCTAACAAGGAACATTTATTGCTAGTTAGCTCCCAAATGACATCAACAATATGAGGAAGCGAAATATGAGGGTCTGACAGATCTTGACGTCATATGGAACAACTTTTGTTTTTAATGAGACTACAAGTGAAACCAAGGGTCGTTCTTCATGTGTATACTCTTTTACTCTTTTACTTGTTTCAGTCATTTGACTGCGGCCATGCTGGAGCACCGCATTTAATCGAGCAACCCGACCCCAGATCTTATTCTTTTGTAAGCCCAGTATTTACTCTATCGGTCTCTTTTGCCGAACCGCTAAGTAAAGGGGACATAAACACACCAGCATCGGTTGTCAACCAATGCTAGGGGGACAAACACAGACACACAAGCACATACACACGCATATATATATATACATATATATGACGGGCTTCTTTCAGTTTCCGTCTACCAAATCCACTCACAAGGCTTTGGTCGGCCCGAGGCTATAGTAGAAGACACTTGCCCAAGTTGCCACGCAGTGGGACTGAACCCGGAACCATGTGGTTGGTAAGCAAGCTACTTACCACACAGCCACTCCTGCGCCTATGTATGTCTATGAAAGTGTAATAATTGATGTACACATAACATTACATGATTGCACAAATATTTCTGCATAGGTGTACGTGTGGGTAGTCTTTCTTTTCCTTTACTTGTTTCAGTCATTTGAGAGCGGCCATGCTGGAATATCGTCTTTAATCAAAGAAATCGACCCCAGGACTTATACATTATCGCCCGGGTACTTATTCTACAGTCTATTTTGCCGAACCGCTAGGTTACGGGGACGTAAACACACTAACATTGGTTGTCAAACAAATACATAAACACACACACACACACACACACACACACACACACACACACACACAACACACACACACACACACACACACATATATATATATATATATATATATATAAACAACAGGCTTCTTTTCGTTTCCGTCTACCAAATCCACTCACAAGACGTTGGTCGATCCGCAGTTATATTAGAAGACAGTTGCGAAGGTGTCACGCAGTGGGACTGAACCCAAAACTATGTGGTTGGGAAGCAAGCTTCTTTACTTCATTATATTGGCCATAAAGGCCTTACATAGAGATAGTAAGCTGCGGGCTGGACACAGACATAATGTTATATGAAATGAAAAATGAAAATGATGATTAATGGGGGAAAAAGCGACGCAAGTCGATCGTTTTTTTTTTGTTCGATAACATTGATCTCTTACATTATTCATGAGGCAACAAACCTCTTACATTGTTCACAATTCAATAACAAAATGAGGCACTAAGCATCTTACCATTTTTTTCCAAACTAGGAACTTTCAATAACACTGAGGCTTTTCAACCTCTTATCCATATTCCTCCTCAACATCGCTTGTGACCCCATCCTCCGCCATCACCCACGCCTCATTCAAGCACAAGGCAGGTGCCGTGTTGGCGTCGCCCGGCCACAAGCGATGTTTCTCGTTGAGTACCTGCAGCGTACGCAACACGGGCAACGTTATGACCTCCACAGCTATCTGCGGAGGCCATTTGGGATCCAGTGTGCAGGCTAAAGGTACTGCCTTTAGGTGCTTTTCCAACACGTTCTCCACCTCTCCGCCTCCGTAGAAGACCAATAATTCGTCTTCCTCCGGAGACGAGGTAGTCACTCCTACTGTCGGCGGCACAATTCCCACCGACAGTATCTCTTCCCCTGCCAGTGGCACAACCCCTACCGACGAGGTTCCGGGACATTCCGGTATTATGTCACCGACCGCCGGAAATGTCCCATTTCCCCTCCTCTTCCTCTTTTTTTACTTCTCACCTGAGGGAGGGTGCGTCTACTCCGTGACCGGGAGATTCGCCTCCCCTCTTCATCACTAGGATACTTCGTTGAGCACCCATTGTTACTCACCTTCTTCCATTTGCGGCCCTTCTTTGACGAGTCCTCCGCCACCTTGGCTGCCTTCGTTCCCTCTTCTACAGAGTTTTTCTTTATATGGCCAGGCTCCAGGCACCGATGACACCTGGGGGGGGGGCTCCCTCAAGAATCACCGGGTACATACATCCGGCCATTTTCGTATAAATGTGGAAAAACCAGATTGGCGGATTGGGTCCACAGTGTCAAAATAACTTTTGACCCAGTCCAATTAGTCGCATGAAAAACTTTCACATTAAGGAGCTTGGCTCCGCTGCCACCCTGACCCAGGCGGATAGTCTCCACCATCAACTCGGGTTTTATCCCGGGTGGCAACCTGCAGACCCAAGCTCTTGTTAATCTCTTCCCACGATACGTTGGCAGAAACAAAATTTCTTTGCCGTCTAAGGGCTGGCTTGCAAATAGCAACCACACCGTCGCGCATTTGCCCCCCCCCCCCCCGGTAATGAATTTAATAGTTGGCAGATACTCTGCAAACTCCTTTTCAGTTACAGTGTTTTTGAATAGGGCGATGGTCGAGCGACTTGGCGTAAGTCCTCAACACCACCGTACTCTCTTCAAGGTCTTTCAACCACTGTTTGGGTGGTATAATTTCCCACTCCAAAACATTGTCTTTTTCATTGCCATGCTTTATTTTTGTAATAACTGTTCGAATATAGTTCAAAATAAACCCTAAAAAGAAAGAAGAAAAAGAAAGAAATCAAAAAGAAACTCACAATAAAATGGAAGGAAGAAAATGAAAACAATTCACGAAAAAAGAAAGTAAAAAAGTTTAGAAAAAAGAATGTCAGTAGTTCAAAAACATAGCAAAAAAAAACAACTTCGGGCCACTAGCTACTCCCGGCCAAAGTCGAACCCGGAACGCTACAACTGGAACACAACTTCCACAAAGAACTGGTATCCAAGTCGTTCAATTTTCGGAGGCTAAGACACTCCCCCAAAACAACAATTATTTAAAAACTTCACAAAAAGTGAACAAATTTTTAGGAGGCACGGTACGCCCCTAAGCAACAATTCTCACAATTAAGTGAGAAAAAATATTCACTTAACGTGAACCACTTTTACTCAACTGCAGGCAGACCAGAGATTAGAATCCAGTGAGGACCTTTTGCTTGTACAAAAATAATTACCGCAAACAACTAACCCCACTGGACCCAAAAAACAAAAGTCTTACCTTATAGTTGAGCTTCTTTTACAATCAATTTTCGTCCGCTGCAAGCCAATCAATAGTACGAACAAACAACACTGACAACACGCATGCTTAGTGGGAAGTAGGCTTCTGGGAAGCAAGTTTCTTACCACACAGCCACGTCTGCACCTATCTATGTAGATATGGGCATATGTACTTACATATGCATATCTACAAACATTTATACATGTTCGAAAAACTGTATGACGTATACAGAGTTGCTGCTATGCGAATCATTTCATGGATTTCTTTCAAAAATCGATTAGTTTACTTATATAATCCCATCGACAATCATTTCTCCCCTAGCATTTTTCTTCCCAACAATTTCTTTCGTCTTTTATTTTCTGTAGTATGTTTTCTGCATTCATATATTGCAAAGTCGAAACAGCTTTTCTTTTTACTTACAGTCTGATAATACTTCGAAAGTTTACTTGGTCACACAAATCAGAGTAAGATAAATATCTTCCTCGCTGTCCAATCAGAGACAATCAGCTATGTTGGTGAATACTTCAGTGGAAGTTTTTGCAAAGATTTTTCTTTAAAGATATACTACTATTCCTACGTAAGTATACATGTATGATAGCCAGCCTTCTTTTATTTTCGCTACCGACAGCAGATTGAAATCGTTTAACTCAGCATAACAGTTAACGAAATTTTCATCTTCCAATTAATATACGAAATTTCATATCCGGCACTGAGTCTTTGCACAACGTGTATGTGTGCCCGCGCTCATGCGCGCGCGCGTATCTGTGTGCGCGCGTGCGTGTGCGCGTTTGTGTGTATGCATATGTGTGTCGTGCTTGTAGGTGGTTGAACTTAAGTACGCGCGTTGATATATATGCGTAACATAGAAATGCATATATATATATATATATATATATATATATATATATATATATATATATTATATATATATACATTATATGTCATATCTATATATATATGTGGTGTGTGTCTATATATATATATATATATATACAAATATATATATATATACAAATAATCTATTATATATATATATATATATAATATATATATATATTATATATATATATATATTTGTTAAATGGAATTAAGGGAAGAAATAGATCAGTACAGTGAGGTAGGTTGATAAATAATTATTCAAACTAGGATATATGCTGAAAAATATGTTCTCCGTTAGTCTCGCTGACTGTTTTTGCGGAATCGTCGTTTTCTTCAGTACTTGCTTGTACTTCATATACGTCTGCACACACACACCACACACACACACACACACACACACACACACACACACAAACACACATCCACACACACACAGTCACATCCACAACGATATACGCACATCTCTGGGTAAACAAGAGAGACAGAGACAGGCAGAAACAAGGAAAATGTCACTTATATTTGAACACTATACAAATATTCCTTTTAAAAGCTTTTCTTTTAATTTTTCTAAATTTAATAATTTAATTGTTACAGTTGCAAAAGTCTCAATGACTGAAACCGGTACTGAACTGTTTTTTATAAAATTATTTTAGTATTTTCTATCTTGACATGTTTCCATATATATATATATATATAATGTTGATATATATATGTACACTCTAATATGAATATGTATTGCAGTGTAATATTTATAAAGCGTTTTAATTTGTATGCATTAATTATATTTTCTTCATTAACGTCAATATGTATTTTATTCAATGTAAGGATTTTTCCTCGAATTTTATAACTTTTATAATTTTTATAATTTTTATATATATATATATACATATATTTTTGAGCTCATTTTTTGTTTATCGCTCGAAGATTGACCGTTATTTCCAAAGGGCCAATCAAACAAGTCCATTTTTTTAAAGGTGTAGCGTTTGTAAGAGTCTGGATTGAATTGATATATCGGTTCCATTCTAGCAAAAACTGTCTGATGAACGGCGACGAGAAACTCAGAGTAACAGATTTTGTTGAATTTTCTGCTGCTTTAAATAAAGTATATATATATGCTTCGAATGATTTGTCTGTGTTCCGTGTTCGTCCCTTCCTGTATTTCACGTTCATTATATATAAAAACATTCATTCTTATATTATTGCGGCGTTACGTGCACCCCCACCCCCCTTTTGTTTGTCCAATTTTAAACCCTGCACGACTTCTACACACACTGTCTTTCCTACCCGCCATTGCTTCTTTCACCAAACTTTTTGGCGCCCTCCGATTCTTCCCTCTCTTCCTCCCATCCTCCTCCCCTCTTCCTCCCATCCTCCTTAAATCCCTTCTTTCCTCCTTTTCTCTTGGTCACTGATTCTGTCCCCTGCCTTCACCCTCTTTGATTCCCTCTCTCTCTGTCTCTCTTTCTTCTCTCTCCTGCGACCCTGCTGCTTCTTAAACCATTCTGTTTGGTCCTTCGTATCTCGACCAACATGTGTCCCCGCTACCGAAACGGTAATTATTTCTACGCCAGCTATGTTGTTGTTGTTGTTTTTGTCTCATTTGGTCTAAAGTCGTATGACAACCACCGTATATATATATTTTGTTTATTCATTACTGTTTTCAATTTCGTTTTCGTCTCTTGTATTCACATCCGTCTTGTGCGTTCACATTCCTGTCTTCACCAAGAATCTAATGCTTACAGCTTAGTTTTTTTTCTTGGGCTGGCCGAGTGGAGCAAATATCAGAATTGAACAGCCGAAATTTGCTATGATGATTCGGGTGTCTGACTGAAGATCGAAGGCTTCGAATGATTGTTCTGTGTTCCGTGTTCGTCCCTTCGTATTTCACGTTCATTATATATAAAAACATTCATTCTTATATATATATATATACGTACATACATGCACAACACACACACATATGTTTGTGTGTGTGTACTTAATCAAGATACCCTTGACCTGAAGTGTAACCTGCGGTATACACCATGCTTGCATATTTACTACATGCGAGGTTCCACTCGCTATGAAACATGTGTAGTCAAGATTTTATTTACTTCATTCCTTAACTCTTGTATATACAGGCGCAGAAGTGGGTGTGTGGTAAATAGTTTGCTTACCAACCACATGGCAACTACTGCGTGGCAACTTGGGCAAGTGTCTTCTACTATAGCCTCGGGCCGA
>NC_043011.1:15247473-15252473 GCF_006345805.1 Octopus sinensis | reverse complement strand
ATACGTGTATGTTTATAATTATATACTATATATATAACACATGTGCGTGTGTGTTGTGTGAGTGTGTTTGAGTGTATATATATTATATATATATGCACGTTTAATTGCATTTATAATTTTACTTACTGTCAATAAAACACTTTCAAAACATCATCTTAAAAAAGGGAATCCTTGTTTCTATGGAAACTAAATCCTGACTTTCGTCTGTTTACTTTGTGGCGTTGCTTAGTCTGGTAGCTAGACAATCATTTCACCATCGTGATGTAGGGTGCGGTGAAGTGGTGGTGGTGGTGGTGGTGGTGGTGGTGGCGGCGGTGGCGTGAAGTGTCGGTGGAGGTTGTTTTTGTTTCTGGTGGTCGTCGTTGCAGTGGTGTTTAAAAGGAGCTGAAACTGGAAGGGTGGGGTTAGTCTTCACCGTGGTGATGGTGGTAAAGGTGGTAATTGTTCTGGTGAGGGTACTAGTGTTACAGTGCAGGTAAGTGCGATAGCAGTAGTAGTAGTAGTAGTAGTGGAAGTGATACGGGGGGTGATAAAGTAGTGTTGATATTGACAATAGCAAAGCAGGTGGTGGTGGTGGCGGTGGTGTTGGTGGTGGTGCTGGTGGTAGTGGTGGTGGCGGTGGTGTTGGTGGTGGTGCTGGTGGTAGTGGTGGTGGCGGTCGTCGTCGTCATGTTGGTATTTGGTATTGTGGTAGCAAGGCGGCGAGCTGGCAGAAACGTTAGCACGCCGGGCGAAATGCTCAGCAGTATTTCGTCTGCTGTTACGTTCTGAGTTCAAATTCCGCCGAGGTCGACTTTGCCTTTCATCCTTTCGGGGTCGATAAATTAAGTACTAGTTACGCACTGGGGTCAGTGTAATCGACTTAATCCGTCTGTCTGTCCTTGTTTGTCCCCTCTGTGTTTAGCACCTTGTGGGTAGTAAAGAAATAGGTATTTGGTATTGTGGTAGTGAGGCTTATGATAGAGGCGGTGTAGTGAGTGTTGTATTGGTGGTAGTGTCAGCGGTGGTCGCAGTGTTTGACGAGGCGGCTGTGGTAATGATGTCGTATTGGTAGTGTTAGATGTGGCGTCAGTGCTAGTGGTATATGATGGTGGGGAACTAAGTTGAGGTAACGCTGTTGCTACTGCCCCTGCTGCTGCTGCTTCTGGTAAGGAGGAAGATGTCGATGATGACCACGACGATAACGATCACAGCCACGACTAGCACCACCACGATCACGACGGCGATTATGTCCGTAATAATAATAATAATAATAATAATAATAATAATTTTACTGGTGATGGTAGGGAAAGATGTTGGCAATGGGGACGCTAATGGCTATGATGGCTGTGGCGATCGTAGTGGTGATGGGGTAATCATGGCGGTAGTAGTGCTAGTGTTAGAGATGCTTTTGCTGATGTTAATACTAATGGTCGCAACGAAGACGGTGAAGACAGAAGCGCTGACGGTGGTAGCTTTGTCGATGTTTCCAGACTACGATGCTGGTATATCCGTTATCTTGATGTCAATGATTTATCACTAAGTTTTACGATGGCAGAAAGCCATTTTGTAGAGAAAAGGATCGACTCAGGGATATATGTTTCTTTGATTTCTTTTAACTTGTATGTTAAGTTCTTCAGACTTTTCTGATAGAGCTTATCTTGACAAGCCAAACAGATAAATGTATTGACAAACCTCTCCATTGCAGAGCGAACAATTCATTGCAACTTTACTTATGTATAATCATATATTCAGAGCATTTTATCACAACTAATGTATTTATTTACAAAACTAGTCAACTAAAGGTCTTCTATATATATAGTGATGAATTTAGCTAGAAATGATAACTAAATTTCACCTCAACCCTTAAGGTATTGCCTTGAGAAAAAAGAAAACATTCATTAAACGATGCAGTCTGGTGTAAATTGCATTTATAAAAATGTTGGGATTGTCGTAGCTGGAATGCACTAGTTCCAAGACCTAATCGATCAGTACCTACCTGAGAGCGTATTTACACCACCCCAACACCCCAGCACCAATATATATATATAGGGATGGTATTATTAACATACCATCACAAGTGGTAAGCGAATTATCAGCCGTGCAGACAAATTAATATGTATATATTTTTATATATATATATATATATATATATATATATATATATATATATATATATATATCTATAATACATGCAACCACGCACAGATTAGGATTACAGCTTCGTATGGAATATTCAATAACTCAGATTGCTCTGTATTCAGCGAAGTCTTCACACACCCAAAAAAATTATGAAATAATCGACCCCAGGACTTATTCTTTGTAAGCCTAGTACTTATTCTATCATAAACGCTCTAGCATCGGTTATCAAGCGATGTTGGGAGGGCAAACACAGACACACAAACACGTACACACACACACACTCACACAGCACATACATACATATATATATATAAATATCGGGCTTCTTTCAGTGTCTGTCTACCAAATCCACTCACAAAGCCCGAGGCTATAGTAGAAGACACTTGCCCAAGGAGCCACACAGTGGGTCTGAACCCGGAACCATGTGGTTGGTAAGCAAGCTACTTACCATACAGTCACACCTGCGCATGTATATACACATACACACACACACACACACACACACAAACACACAAATATACGTATATATACATATGTATGTTTGCATGTATGGATAGATGGATGGACGGATCGATCGATCAATCGATCGGTTCGTCCATCCATCGATGTTTGCTGCCAGCATGAAGATCTGCACTAGCGGTCGGCTCCATATTGATTTGCCTCCGCAGCTTTCATCTGCGAAGAAAGCAACTCAGTGCCTCAAGATTGAAGAGATGCGTTGCTAAACACGCAAAGATTACATGCGGTGATTCTCGGAGTATTTATCTCTTCGGTGTACTGGGGAAAATATTGAATAGAATTATTTTAATATGCTGATTCCACACGTTGTCGTATTTTTTCTTTCGCTGTCTCAGTGAAGTTTATGCACATGATGAAGAAGCAATCATAATATTTCCATTTCATTAACTATAAGAAATATATATTGAGCAGAAACTTGACCTTACTAAATGTTTCCTTGAAGTCATTAAAGCAGAACATTGTGGCCAATTCTGCGAGAAGTCAGCTATCACAATAAATTTTCAAAATATTATGAAAGGCTTTCATGATGATAGGAAAGCATATGTGAACAATGCTCATATCCCTTTCAATTACTAATGATGTAAAACAGTCAATATAATAGTTACTATTTCATGTGCTATTTAGGTTTTATCATTCATTTAGCACTATTGCTTATGCGCTGAAGACTCTAATATCTTCACACAATGAAAAGATCTTCAAACCCTAATAAATAAAGTTTCATTGATTATCCTCAAGTTAAACCTCTCAATAAATCTTGATAACCCTTGTTCTTTATGAATCGTATCCTGGAAAGTCTTTCATGGTTCCTAAAATAAAGGTACATTCCAGGATATCGAAAAGTCTTGGAACTAAGATTGCAAACCTTGACTGAATAGGAAAGAAAATTCAGAAATTTCATTATATTCTGAATGATGTATAAAAACGACTAGAATATGTATTGGAACATGATTTTAATCTCTTTTGTTGAATAGATTTATTAGATGGACATTTTGTTCTAACTTCTAAGAGAGATTGAATGATATTAGAGTTTTGGAGTTATTAAATCTTATATCTGGTGATGCTCTCTTCATCATGAGTTGAGCAGGTCATAAATACGCGTGCATTATAAAAGAATCAAAAACTGTGCACTGTATGGAGGAAGGACTATGTGCTTGAAGAAGTTCTCTACACAAACAATTAAAATATTAGGACTACCTTCAGTGATCTAGAGACAAAATGAATATTCATGACAGCAGACGGTAATAAATATATTTGATAGGTTATCATCAAGAAAAAATATATTGCACGTGACTAAGTATTTCGCTGAAAATCACATGTAATATGTGACAATGAAAGGAAAACCCATAATGTTACTCCATAGATATTCTTTCGAAATTACAAAGTCTGACAGGGTTTACGCACGCGCGCGCACACATGCACACACACACTCACACACACATGCACATACACACAGAGGTGTAAGCAGGTTCTAAAGTCAGAGGGAAGCGAGCACAAAATAAGGCACCGTGACACATACCAAACAATGTTTAACATTACGCGAAATATTTCATTAGTTATAATAATATACGTAACTGTATTTACATTCATTCATTAATTTCGCGAAGGCGCATGGCTCAGTGGTTAGAGCGTCGAGCTTACGATCGTGAGGTTGTGAGTTCGAGTCCCGGACCGGGCTGCGTGTTGTCTTCTTGAGCAAGACACTTTACTTCACGTTGCTCAGTCAGGCAGTAAGGCTTATAATGTTAAGTATTTTAGGCCAAACGAACCAAAGCAAGCAACGGATCATACCCACATAAACGAAAATACGACTAGTAGCCATTTAATTAATGTTGGTCTAAAGAGTCTACGTCGAAATACAATACCAGTTGACATGATACTGCATTGCATTTCACTGAGAAAACACATCTACGCAAACACGTTATTCAAATGACTTTGAAATTTTAGATAATCGTAACTATTCCTACACATACACTTAACTGAACAAAGATGTATGTAGATTCTACCATATGCGATTGAGTAAAAATGAAACAAAAGACGAAGACAGGTGGTGTACAAAACAAACAGATGTATTAGTATAACGCTCATGAATAGAAAAAGTCTTTTACGCTTCGAGCCTACGCTCTTCTGCAGAAAGGGACACAGAAAAAACAAGGAGAAAAGCAAGGAGAGAAAAAAATGTGTATAGTGGCTAACAATCTATCACATATATATATATGTCGTTTAACTGTCGTGTTTCGATCTGCTTTCAATGTGCCACAAACTTTCAGAAGATCCCAGGTCAAAAGAAAGGACACCATACTTCTATGATGGATAAACTCTGGGAAATGGTCCAGCTACCAAACTGGTCGTTTCATTGCCTG
>NC_043011.1:15234973-15242473 GCF_006345805.1 Octopus sinensis | reverse complement strand
GGTTTTATCTCTAATTTAATTTATATATATATATATATGTGTGTGTGTGTGTGTGTGTGTGTAACACGAGTCGCAGGCGTGGGTGTGTAGTAAGTTTGCTCCCCAATCACACGGTTCTGGGAATAGTCGTACTGTGTGGCACGTTGGGCAAACGTTTTCTACTATAACCTTGGGTTAACCAAGAGCTTGTGAGTGGATTTGGTAGACGGAAATTGAAAGAAGTCTGTCATATATATATACTTGCGTATGTGTGTTTTTGCGTCTGTGGTTGTTCCCCGCGGTGGTGTTGGTGTGTTTACGTCGACTAAGCCGCTTCGGCAGAAAGACTGACAGTATAAGTATCATGCTTCAAATTATGATAACAATAACAATAATAATAATAATAATAATAATAATAAAATAATAATAATAATAATATAATAATAATAATATTAGGGAGTAAATCCAAACTTACAGGGAAAAATTAGATTTAGGATTAAATCCAATTTCACAGTATAAATATAAATTAAATTAGAGATAAAATCATTGTTTGATTTGCCTAATAGTGGTTTTATCTCTAATTTAATTTATATATATATATATATATATATATATATTATATATATATATATGTGTGTGTGTGTGTGTGTGTGTGTGTGTGTGTGTAACACGAGTCGCAGGCGTGGTGTGTAGTAAGTTTGCTCCCCAATCACACGGTTCTGGGAATAGTCCTACTGTGTGGCACGTTGGGCAACGTTTTCTACTATAACCTTGGGTTAACCAAGAGCTTGTGAGTGGATTTGGTAGACGGAAATTGAAAGAAGTCTGTCATATATATATACTTGCGTATGTGTGTTTTTGCGTCTGTGGTTGTTCCCCGCGATGGTGTTGGTGTGTTTACGTCGACTAAGCCGCTTCGGCAGAAAGACTGACAGTATAAGTATCATGCTTCAAATAATGATAACAATAACAATAATAATAATAATAATAATAATAATAATAATAATAATAATAATAATAATAATAATAATAATAAGTACTAGGGTGAGTTCTTTCGATTAAAATTCCTCAGGGTCGTACCCCAGCTTCGCTGTCTGCCACTGTCTGAAACTAGTAAAAACAACAAAAAGAAAAGATAAAAGGTATACACACACACACATGTAAATAAATGGACACAACCACATCCATACATACTTAGATAAATCCAAATATTGTGCATTAGATAGATAGATTGAGAAGAGAGAGAGAGAGAGGGGTGAGATAATATTTTGGTAGTATAATCATATATAGAGATTCTCAAAAACTCACTGGGTGGTCAGAACCTTAAGTGACGAATTTATATCCACTTAATATAGCTAGTGCACGTTATGTCTGCCCAACCCATCCCCCTTCACAGGGGGTTGAAATCAATGCTACATGTGAATGTAATAATGTGTAGCTGAGCAGTACTCGCACTGTTCACAAGAACTTGAGTGAACACAAACCATCTACACATCGATGTATAGACCTATGGAGAATTAAACACTTGTCTTTAGAGTAACCCAGCATTGTTCACAGAATACGACGCATCAACCCTATCTTCGGCACTTCAGTGTCCTGCTGACTCAGTCGTTAGGCGGCAAGCTGGCAGAAACGTTAGCACGCCGGGCGAAATGCGTAGCCGTATTTCGTCTGCCGTTACGTTCTGAGTTCAAATTCCGCCGAGGTCGACTTTGCCTTTCATCCTTTCGGGGTCGATAAATTAAGTACCAGTCACGCACTGGGGTCGATATAATCGACTTGATCCCTTTGTCTGTCCTTGTTTGTCCCCTCTCTGTTTAGCCCCTTGTGGGTAGTAAAGAAATAGGTATTTCGTCTGCCGCTACGTTCTGAGTTCAAATTCCGCGCAGGTCGACTTTGCCTGTCATCCTTTCGGGGTCGATAAATTAAGTACCAGTCGCGCACTGGGGTCGATGTAATCGACTTAATCTGTTTGTCAGTCCTTGTTTGTCCCCTCTCTGTTTAGCCCATTGTGGGTAGTAAAGAAATAGGTATTTCGTCTGCCGTTACGTTCTGGGTTCAAATTCCGCCGAGGTCGACTTTACCTGTCATCCTTTCGGGGTCAATAAATTAAGTACCAGTTACGCACTGGGGTCGATGTAATCGATTTAATCCGTTTGTCTGTCCTTGTTTGTCCCCTCTGTGTTTAGCCCCTTGTGGGTAGTAAAGAAATATATTTCCTGTATATTGTCTTTGAATATATTCTAAGTAGAAGAATAAACATTTCTACTCAATCACATAAGTCATTAGTTTATTTGTTTTATCATTTATCTTTTACTTGTTTCAGTCACTAGTTTACGGCCATGCTGAGGCTTCACCTTTAGGAAATATATCGAATGAACAAACCCCTGTACATTTTTTTTAAAGCCTCTTTTGCCAAACTGCTAGCTTACGGGGACGTAAACAAACCAACATCGGCTGTCAAGCAATGAGGGGTAGGGACAAACATAGACACACACACACACACCTGCACGCACGCACAGACACCGCCATACATTATGTGTGTGTGCGTTTGTGTGTTTGTGTGTGTGTGTGTGAGTGTGTATGTATGTGTCTGCGCGCGTGTGTGCCTTTGTGTCTGTGCTAGACACCCACTAACCACTCGACAACTAGTTTTGGTGTATTTTCGTTCCCGTCACTTAGCGCTTAGGTAAAACAAATCAATGGAATAAGTACCAGGCTGCAAAAACAAGTACTCGGGCCGATCATTCGACTGAAAAGTCTTCAGTGCGGTGCTCCAGCATGGCCGCAGTCTAATGACTGAAACAAGAAAAAGATAAAAGATGCCCTTTCTGTCTCTGTCAACCTTTCTCCAAGTAAAAAGAAATTACAAAACATAATTATTCAGTAATCCTTTAGTTTATTATATAACTTAACATCAGGCATTTCGTTCGTCATTACGTCCTGAGTTCAGATCCACTGAAGACAGCTTTGCCTTTCATTCTTTCGAGGTCGATAAAATATGTATCAGGTAAGCACTAGGGTAGATGTAATATACTCACTTCCTCATGCCCGAAATTGCTGACCTTGTGCCAAAAGTTGAAACCACAATTAATGAGGAATATTGGAATTCAGTGATCTTTTAAGCATATTTTTCCGAATTCTCCCTTGTACCTACAATATCTCACAGACATTTTATAGTAATCATTGAAAAACACAAAATTTTGAAACCGGTTTGGTATTTCAATAAATTTGTTACAAAATCTAAAAGCTAGAAAACGTTTTAAGACTCAGGTGCATTTTCGACCCCCAAACCAACTCTTCGATATTCTTTCCTGTGTGGGAATTTACCTCTGTTTTTCCTGTGTGTATATATATATATATATATATATATATATATATATGGGGTGTGTACACGCACGCACAAATGTGCACACATGCGCAGTGAGATGAGGAGGGTGTGGGAGAGAGAGAGATGATGGAATTTCGTACAGTTCCCATCTTTTACAGTAATCGATACTGAATTGAATATTTTTACATTAATTCTATTGAATGCGTGATGCTAAATTTTAATTCAATAACTATCTATGGTATGGGGAAGGTTAAGTAGAATCAAGCTAGTCTTACACTTACTGTCTTATCTGCATTTGTATTAAAGTATTTGGCAACATTGAGTAAATTCACGGCTCAGCAACGGAAGCCAAATGTGTCCTATAAATAACTGAATGATATCTTCTTGAAATATATTAAAAGTTTTATTGTACTCCGGAGTAAAGATATCGACAGTATCGAAAAGAGAGACATCTGAATTAATCACATCCAGCTTAATTTCATTTATCTATCTCTAAATGGGAAATGAGAGTAGCTACGACATGAGAGTTCGTTGAAAGCTGTGGACATAAATCTTTGGATCAAGTTTAACTTCCATCATAATAGCCATCATATTACTGAGCTTCGAACAAATGTAGTTATCTCTATTGAAAAATGACAGCTATAAATTTGTGCACAGGGGATCTGT
Organism: Octopus sinensis; assembly: GCF_006345805.1. Classification (NCBI taxonomy): domain Eukaryota; kingdom Metazoa; phylum Mollusca; class Cephalopoda; order Octopoda; family Octopodidae; genus Octopus; species Octopus sinensis. Next base: position 15,238,497 of record NC_043011.1, on the reverse strand, counting down.
CGTCAGGAAGAAAGCAGATAGAAATCTGTCTTGTTTTATCTTCAGATAACTTTTACAAGATATACAGAGGGTTTCCATTTTAATCTTCGAAAGTTAGCTGATATTGGGTGAAATGTGTTACGTTTTTCTCGTTCTTAAACCATTAAAATTACATATCTTTACGCAAATGTTCAATTATTTACATACCATCAAAATTACACACATGCACGTTTCTGACTCCATATCCACAAAGGCAAAACGTATTGAAAGTGAGTCAAGCAAGCAGTCGATGATTGACAGCTAAAGAGATGAAATGCAAAATTAACCATAGCGTGATTTAAACATGGCACATAAAAAGAGCCAGACCAAGAAACTTTAGTGGTAGAAATAAAGCAGAGGAAAAGATGAGGTTGTGCATTACCTCAGCAATATAACAGTGAGAAAGTAACAAAACAAATTACACACACACACACACACATATCCTATGTATCTGTGTGATAGAAGCAACTATTTAAAACTTGAGCGAGAATTTCAATTCCCCATTTATCTTTGACTAGATAAATACTCATTTCTTTACTACCCACAAGGGGTTAAACACAGGGGGGACAAACAAGGACAGACAAACGGATTAAGTCGATTACATCGACCCCTGTGCGTAACTGGTACTTATTTAATCGACCCCGAAAGGATGAAAGGCAAAGTCGACCTCGGCGGAATTTGAACTCAGAACATGAGACAGACGAAATACCTATTTCTATATTACCCACAAGGGGACAAACAAGGACAGACAAACGGATTAAGTCGATTACATCGACCCCTGTGCGTAACTGGTACTTATTTAATCGACCCCGAAAGGATGAAAGGCAAAGTCGACCTCGGCGGAATTTGAACTCGGAACGTAAAGACAGACGAAATACCTATTTCTATATTACCCACAAGGGGCTAAACACAGAGGGGACAAACAAGGACAGACAAACGGATTAAGTCGATTACATCGACCCCAGTGCGTAACTGGTACTTAATTTATCGACCCGAAAAGATGAAAATCAAAGTCGACCTCGGCGGAATTTGAACTCAGAATGAAACGGCAGACGAAATACCTATTTCTTTACTACCCACAAGAGGCTAAACACAGAGGAGACAAACAAGGACAGACAAACGGATTAAGTCGATTACATCGACCCCAGTGCGTAACTGGTACTTAATTTATCGACCCCGAAACGATGAAAGGCAAAGTCGACCTCGGCGGAATTTGAACTCAGAACGTAACGGCAGACGAAATACGGCTACGCATTTCGCCCGGTGTGCTAACGTTTCTGCCAGCTCGCCGCCTTTTAGATGAATACTAGATAAATACTCATACATGCATTCTTACAACAATTCTCTATTTACGTTATACGATAATTGCAGACGCATTTACGTAGCCAAGCAGATGTTAACCTTCTTGATGTAATAAACCAAGAAATTTTAATTAAGTAAAATTACACTTTTACTGATAAAAGTAATCATTTTTAAAATAGCTAATTATTGTAAAAAACGGTGAGGTCACAGTTTTCATAATTAACTAATTATAGTCAAAAAAGGCGGGGACACATTCACGAACATTCAGACACGAATTATTTCTAGAAGTTTTTCAAATGGAACCACATTTTTCTAATATTTGTTCTCCGCAAATTGTTTCTAATTTAAGCAGAAGACCGGCAATTTTGAAGGGAGGGGTTAGACTCTTAAACATTTACTGAAATAATTAAATGCACCGATGATTATTTGTATGGACATGAGTTTATAATCATGAGAAGGAAGCTGCAGTGAAGGCGCGGTGGCTTAATAGTTAGAGTATTCGGCTCATGACCATAAGTTCGCGCGCTCGATTACTGGTGGTGAGTTGCGTCCTTGTGTACATCATTTTATTTAATGTTGCTACAGTCCACTCACCTGACAAAAATGAGTAGTACCTATAATTCGAAGGGTCATATTCGTCACATTCTGTGTCACGCTGAATCTTGCCAAGAACTACTTTAAGGGTACTCTTCCACTTGCACATTAATTTCACGCGCAGGCTGTTCCGTTGATTAGCTCAACTGGAATACTCGTCATCGCAACCGACGGAGTACCAGTTCAAGGAAGCTGCAGTTCCAAAGTAGTTCTGCTTAAATTTTCTTCTCTCTGGTTGTAGAGGATATGTTCACTTGTGTAGGCAGCTGGGAGGCGCAATGGCCCTATGGTTAGGACAGCGAACTCGCGGTCGGAAGATCGCGGTTTCGCTTCCCAGACCGGGCGTTGTGTGTGTTTATTGAGCGAAAACACCTAAAAGCTCCACGAGGGTCCGCAGGGGGGTAGGTGGTGACCCCTGTTGTACTCTTTCGCCACAAGTTTCTCTCACTCTCTTTTCCTGTTTCTTGAGTAACGCTGCGATGGACTGGTGTCCCGTCCAGCTGGGGTAAACACATACACCACAGAAACCGGGAAACTGTGCCCATGAGCCTGGCTTGGCTTGAAAAGGGCGACGTTTATCGTTTTTATCGTAGGCAGCTGACCTAATTTTTCTTTCGATGCTCCAAATAACAATATATGGGGCTTGCTTTCTTCACACAGGTTTGATGGGAAAGTAAGGTCAGTATTCCTTCTGTTGATATGTATTCAATAACAGTCGTGATGTTTATATTTATCCCAACGCCCGTTTTCCTGCCGACCGTGGGATAAATATTGTTTTAGCTAGAACATCATCTCACAATGGGAGATAACACATTGATAATATTTTGGGCCATATGCTGATCGCACGTGCAATGCCTTCCATAAATCGATACATACGATTTGTCATCAGAGTTTAAAAGTTTCGCTTCTCTCTTTTGTTAATTATATATTCCGCAGAAGCACAACTTTCGAGATACTGCGTGAGGAGACGGTCAGAACACGAATAAGGACGACACCTCATGTTAATATTACCTATTTCTTTACTACCCACAAGGGGCTAAACACAGAGAGGACAAACAAGGACAGACAAACGGATTAAGTCGATCACATCGACCCCAGTACGTAACTGGTACTTAATTTATCGACCTCGAAAGGATGAAAGGCAAACTCGACCTCGGCGGAATTTGAACTCAGAACGTAACGGCAGACAAAATACGACTACGCATTTCGCCCGGCGTGCTAACGATTCTGCCAGCTCGCCGCCTTATATGTTAATATTATCATCCTCCTGGTGGCGAGCTAGCAGTAACGTTAATAAAAGATGGGCAAAATGCTTAGCGGCATTTCGCCCATCTTTACGTATCGCCGAGGTCGATTTAAGCTTTCATCCTTCAAGGTAGATAAAATAATTACCAGTTGAGCACTATAGTCGATGTAACCGACATATACCCTCTTCGAAATTGCTGGCCCTGTGGAAAAAATTTGAAATTGACATTAACTTCCTCCTGGAGTGTACGGGAAGTATACTCATTCATAACTTTTTGTGTTATATAGAGTGATTTTCGTCCAAACCAGCAAACATACATATATATATATATATATATATATATATATATATATATATATATATA
>NC_043011.1:15222473-15229973 GCF_006345805.1 Octopus sinensis | reverse complement strand
AGGTTACGGGGATGTAAACACACCAACATCGGTTGTCAAGTGGTGCTAGGAGGACAAACACAGACACTAAGATAATCTATTCCCACACGAATTTATGGGATTTTCCGTTCTGCTTTCTCTTATTTATGCAGTTATGCAAACTTGTCTCAAAATACTGTATGCATTTCATTTTGAAATTTTGCACTATTATAATTTTTGCGAGAGTAGGTGAGAACTGCAATGTACTATTAACATGAAATTATTTACTCACATTGAATCAGCATTCTTTCTTTTTTGCTATACTTCGGGATTCTAGGCTATCTTAGCATTGCTTTTCGTACTTTCTTGTATGTCTTTGTGGTTGTGCTCCTGGGCTTCCAATATTTTTCACTTTTAATCTCAGTGTCAAATTATAATTTCTATTTTTTTAATCATTTGAATTTAGCTCATTCCTTTTTATACTTTAATCCCTTAAACACTGAACCCACGATGTAGACATAATCCTCTAATCACTTGATTCTTCTTAAAAACTTAGCTTCCTTTAATTTACTGTACAGATCTTATCTTAATATCCCTATGTTACATTTTAACGAACTGACACATATGTCATTATATAACTTGAAACAAAAAAAAAATGTACTTATATATGGGTGTCTGTGTACCTGTGCGTGTGTGTGTCTACGTGAGTGTGTACCATTTGTTGCATATATTGATGCTTTTCCAACTATAGTTAACTTATTTTCAATTTTGAGTACCATTCACATAGATCGGTGCACATTTGAATAATAATGGCTGGTAAAGAGACCAGTCCTGTAACAGGTTATTATATCGGGAGAAAAGTATGCTATTGAAAGATATGATCTCATGTCGTAAATTTCTCCGCAGGTAATATTAAACCTTTGTAGAATGACCAGACAGAAATCTAACTTATCATCTGAGAAATTCGGACGTTTTGCTACGACCTTCAAGGTCAGCCAACAGATTACTTTAAATAAAATGTTCCGGCTGTATGAGACATTTGCACTGTTTAGACTTGGCAGACATTTTTCTTAGTAAAACACGGACCGCTATGCCAGAGATATCAGCTAATTCTTAATCGAATAACTTACCATTTTCTTATACATTTATGAATACAGTCGTGTAATATATATTTCAATGTGTATATGTGTTCGTGTCAATGTCACCATAAATTATGAGGACTTTGCTGTATGTATGGGTCAGTACATCCGTTGCCAGTATAAAGTTTGTGTTCAACTTCCATAATAATGAAAAAGCATAATTCATCGAATATTTTGATAGTCTTTTCAAAAGCACCATATATGTGTCGGCTTCTATTTATGTGTGCATGCACATATATGTTGTGTCTTTTGTGCACATAAGTGTACATATATATATATATATAGATATATATATATATATATATATATGTATATAATATATATATATATATCATATATATAATAACATAAACATACATATATATATATACATACATGCATACATTTATATTCATTTAAATATACGCACACGTGCGTTGCCACACCGACACATACTTCTAACAAAGACTAACAGAATCTTCGATGAGTTAAGATTTTCGGATTCTTATAGTTCCAGATCTAAGTATATGTATATAATTATATGTGTGCATATGTGTATGTATATGCGTTGTGGATATATATGTGTATATATGCGTATGTGTAGCTATATATATATATATATATATATATACAAATACACACACAGACATATATACATATTCTTTTACTTGTTACAGTTATTTGACTATGGCCATGCTGGATCACCGCCTTTAGTTGAATAAATCGATCCCAGGACTTACACACACACACACACATACATATATTAAGAACGTGACATATTGCAGTGAAATAAGTGGCAAAATACAGCAAGAAGGGGAAAAGTGGAATATGGTTCATTGTTAATGGCGACTAGTTAACAAATTCTTCCTGTTTCGGTTTTTAAGTGTTTCTATTTACAAGTTGCGAACTAAATCTAAGTAAAATCAGTTCAAAACTTGCGAACAGATTCACTCAGATTTTATACAGAATTAATTCTGTAAATTATTATTAAGTTAAATATTGTATACGGATTCTTCGGACAAAATTTGGCGATTTTTTCCATTTTTTTTGTGTTCAGGAGCAGTTTTATGCATTGCTGAACAGTCAACAGCGTCGGAGAGCATAAAGTTAGCTGACACGGTGGATTGGAAGCCATCTGAATATAGGAAAAGTGTTGCTCGAATCACGTTGATTCGCGCCGAGTATCTAAATCCCTGCACCACTGCTGCTTGTTTGTGTATTTGTTTGTTGAGTGAAGCGGTCTTCGTCCCTTGGGAGAAGCCCGAAACGAGATCCTTTGCTATTCGTAAGACCCGCAGAAGAGAAAGCAGGTCAACCCCCGACACCGAGAGCATCGACGGATGGATGAATGCGCATCCAGGCTCAGCGGTTGCGTAGGAAGTCGGGGACAAGAAACAGGAAGAAAGAGTGAGAGAAAGTTGGGGCGAAATAGTACAACAGGGGTCGCCACCCCACCCCCTACCGGAGCCTCGTGGAGCACCACTGTTGCTCGGTGTTCTGTGAACAAAGACTGTTAAACCTGACAGGGGCAGCTGCAACGGAGATTACGAAACCGTGACCAGCAGGTAGAGATACAGCTGGTGTCCTGACTGCCCCCGCGCTCCGGTGTTTAATCCCCATATTTATGGTCATTGTCTTAGGCTCAATTCATTCCGCTACGTGAAGTTGCCGAAGATGGTTGCTGCTGTGAAGGTCAAATGTGTGGCAGCAGGATTCGTTTTCTTGCCACCCTTCCGGAACCAGTCAAAAGTGGCTAGGCTATCGGAGTATTTCTATCTCTTTAACAGCCCTTATTTCTGGCTTCCTAAGTACCCCAATTCTAATTCCATGTATTACAATGTCTGGGACGTGGTTGAGAAAGACACCAACAGCTCTGCCTGCAACACCAAGGCCGAACTGGTAGATAAGATCGACAGAGTATGCAAAAATCTTCCCACAGACACGGTGATAAGCCCTTGCGTCAGATTCTGGAGTCGAACTGAGGCCATGGTGGAATCTACAGCGGTAGTTCTGAATAAGGAAGGTATAATCTAGTTGATATTTTTTGATTTTTAAGGTATTTTAATTTCTTTAATGGAGTATTGTTTTCTATTCCTTTTATGCAAATTGTCAAATTTAGCCTGAACACCCTGTATATTTATATAAATTCAGTTGCTCACTGCATTTATATATATATACATATACTAGTTGACTACATTCACACGCCTATTAATATTATTATTATTATTATTATTATTATTATTATTATTATTATTATTGTTTTTTCCTTGTTTCTTCAAATTTTCTTCCGTTTCTCGCCGAGTGTTTTCCATACACCTAGGGCATGGAAAAACACTTACTATTATTATTTATTATTATTATTATTATTATTATAATCATCATCATCATCATCATCATCATCATCATCATCATCATTATTATTATTATTATTATTATTCATTTTGTTCAACATGTACAAATATGCATGAATTCATCATTATTTTATTTATTTTATTCAATTTTAGAAAAATTGAAGCACGTCTTTGACAATTCCTGAAGGCATAGAACTTTGTTTGTGACTTTTCACACACACTGTGTGTGTGCATGTGTGTGTGTGTGTGTGTGTGTGTGTGTGTGTGTGTGCGTATTTGTAGTGGTGCACGTGTCTGTGTGGGTAGCCATGATGAATTTAAAACTTTGACCATAACAAATGATGATACAAAATATGTCCGAGTCTTGTGTGTCTCTCATTAACTATCACCAGTCTGTTTTGATATTACGCAACTTGAAATATTGGTTAGCCAAATGTAAATCGTTTATAGGTTGTGAGATCAGCCAGATAACAGATAGAAACCTTTCTGAAAAGTCATATTTGTTGTCAAAGAGGGATTCTTAGAAAAGCTTTTTCTCTCTTGTTCAATATACAGTCACACAATGGCTAAGGCAGTTAGAGTTGCATTGCACCGAGATGACAATGATAAACACAGTTGTTCTAGTTATATTTGTCCTTATCAAGGCGGCGAGCTGGCAGAATCGTTAGCACGCCGGGCGGTATTTCGTCTGCTGTTACGTTCTGAGTTCAAATTCCGCCGAGGTCGACTTTGCCTTTCATCTTTTCATGGTCGATAAATTAAGTACCAGTTACGCACTGGATCGATGTAATCTACTTAATCCGTCTGTCTGTCCTTGTTTGTCCTCTCTGTGTTTAGCCCCTTGTGGGTAGTAAAGAAATAGGTATTTCGTCCACCGTTACGTTCTGAGTTCAAATTCCGCTGAGGTCGACTTTGCCTTTCATCCTTTCGGGTTCGATTAAATAAATACCAGTTACGCTCTGGGGTCAATATGATCGACTTAATCCGTTTGTCCTCTCTGTGTTTAGCCTCTTGTGGGTAGTAAAGAAATAGGTATTTCGTCTGCCGTTACGTTCTGAGTTCAAATTCCGCCGAGGTCGACTTTGCCTTTCATCCTTTCGGGGTCGATTAAATAAGTACCAGTTACGCACTGGGTCGATGTAATCAACTTAATCCGTTTGTCTGTCCTTGTTTGTCCTCTCCGTGTGGGTAGTAAAGAAATACATATTTGTCCTTATCATAATATACTACATCGCGGGGCTGCTTTCTTAGCTGTCTTTCAAAAATTGAACATATTGTTACGAGGGGACCTCCGTCAAACGAAAGCTGTTACGGAATCCCTCACACAGGCCCGTTCGATGCAGCGAATGTTCGCCACGGAAACTCGGTGAGGAGAGAGAGATAACAACAACAGCAGCAGGAGGAGATGCAGCTAGAGGCAACCGAGAGAGACACAATGAAGGCAAGGCAATTGGATTACATTTAACGTACTAGTTTATATGACTATTACAATTGTTACAACATCAAATACATTTCAGATACATTTAAAAGAGGACATGCAAGTAACAGAATCAACACATCAACTCAATACATCATACAGGTATACCACAGATCAAAGCATTTAAACTGCCCGGTAACAACACATCAAAGCATTTAATAACAGCATTTCAAGAGTACACGTCCGGAGACAACAATTCTGTTTCAAATCACATTAAAGGCATATACAATGTTCATTACACAGTTCTCTCTTCAACAACTCTGTACACAATGTCTTTACACAGTTCACATTGTTCTTTTCACTGTCTCATTTCTTTTCAACATTTCGATGCATCGATTCTTTTTCCTTCTTTTTCTTCACATATCAATACACAATTCACGTACCTTAGTTCCTCCTAGAATAGCCAGTGTCCCATATTGCACCTCATCTCTCTCAGTACTGCTAACTCCAACTTGCCAAACTATTGCCCCGAATTCCAAATCCTCGCTCCTAAATCCAACCGCTCGCTTTGACGACCAAATACCGACTGCCAAAACCTCTTGCTCTCTCACCACCCCCAATCTCCCTTAGCACTGCTAATATTCTCTCTATCACCGCTTGGTCCTATCTGCCTGTCTTCCTCTGTCCCTCATCCTCTCTAAATCTACTGTCATCTCTCATGACAGCTCCCAGATTCCTTACTCTGTCTTCCTCGGCCCTCACATTTCTCTGACCCTTTCTTGACCGGCAAAAGGGGTAGGGGTCCCTCCAAAAGCCATCGTGAACAAAGGACTATAACCTTTTATTCCAGACTTTGAGTCGCCAAGCCAGCAAAGTAGGTCAAGAAGTACTGTACCAGCCGAACCACAACAATATTATAAAAATCATGTGGCACTGGAATTATTTTAAGAAAAAATACATTTGTATCTAAATGAACACATGCAATCTGTATGTTTACTCTCAAATATTCGATATTATTAGGCCATGTAATAATGAAGTTACAATATGTAAAAATATGCTGCAGAAAACGCTTTTGCACTTTCATAATTTCAATCGTTCTGTACTGTCATAATTTTGCACATTTATACATTCATAGATGTGCTTACTGCGTTTGCTAGCTCAATACTTAACACATATTTTGTTGGATTCATCTCTCACTGCGATGGTTTCGTTATGAAACTGTCCCTGAGATCATTTTCCCTCGGTGCCATATAGGATGAGTAAGTATATTTCAGTCGATTAAAGCGTAAACCGAATACATATAATTATACGCTATATCACGTATTGAGTATTTTTTCCTTTTGTTATAAACAACGGACGTGTGTATGTATGTTTGCGTGTATGTTCGTTTGAAGGATCCCTAAATTTTACAAGTACTTCTGAGGCAAAATTTTTAATTTTTTATACAATCCTTCTCTCTCTCTCTTTCTCTTTTACGTGTTTCAGTCATTTCAATAATATCAAGAATTATAACAAAAGCTGTTACTCAGAGTTTCACGTTCCCGTTCGTCGAACAGTTTTGTTAAAATAGAACAGAAATAACGATATGAATAAAACTAGTTAAAGGATACACCTTTAAAAATGGATTCTTAAAGGTCCTTTCAATTAACGGTCTTAAGCATACAATGAACAAAATAAACAAATTAAATGAATTCAATATAAATTCATCCTATTATAAAAATCCAGGAAAACCTTAAATCGAAAAGCGGATTCAAAATACGAAATATAATTCAATTAATACAGTTAATACATTAAAATTAAAATTTAAATTTTCACGCTGCATTACATAAATATTTTACAACAGTATATACGCATACTAAACCATCAATATACATATATACATCAAAATTCACAGATGGATACACATAGACTATATACATATACACGCAAACCTTTGGACAAAATTAAATTTGGACATGGAGTTTAAGTGCTACTCTGGTTTTTAAAAATTAAATTTGTTTGATTACGTGGATGTATTAATGTTGATATCCATATAACAAAAATGTAAACATTATGAAATCCAATATGCATATAACAGACACTTATATTTTGTGGACCTAACCCAGCTTAGACATATAATTTGGATTGAATTTTTTGGATTTTAAAATTAAACTTGTTCGCGTTACGTGGATGCGTTAAGTAATATCTAGAATATATTTGTATGATTAATATATTCATACGCAAATATTTTGTTTGAGCATATGTATATATATATATGTGTATGTGTGAATACTTATACGTCGTACCTTGTTTCATGAATTTTTGTTATGTTAGTATACATGAACATAATGCGCATTTTCTGTTTAGTATTATCGTTAAAGCAATAATACTGTTGGTACTGTTAAATGCGGTAGTATATATACATTAGAATACATTTACTTGACTATATGACGCATAATATACCCAATGTAATGTAATATATTGTTCAATGTTGTTCTTTATGTATTTTGCGCACGTGAATAGTATGTACGATTCACCTATGTATGTATATGTATATGTTTATATGTAGATATGTGTTTATGTATACATACATATCTATATATATATATATATATATATATATATATATCTGTAAAAAAATGTGGACAATTTTCAATAGCCAAGATAAAACTCTGAG
>NC_043011.1:15188236-15222373 GCF_006345805.1 Octopus sinensis | reverse complement strand
TAGGCAATAGATTACCTATCTTGCCAGAGGGAAGAAATGTTTGGAACGGTGGATGTGCAGTTCAGAAAGGTAACTACCATTAAGCTGCACTCAGCAACACCGCTGAAAATCATGAAGTGGTTCTTCTACCTGTATACCTTAGGAGATGTGCTTCCAGGGTTAGGGTGGAGGAAATACCCCAGAAGTGGATGTAGCGTGGCTGATCGTATTTATATATATATATACTATATATATTATATATTTCAACAATTGAGGGTAAATTAATTAATTAATCAATTTCACCAATATTCCAGTATGCAAGGGACCATTTAAGGCGAATTCAAATTATTACATTTTAAAAGGATCTTAGTAAAATAAATTACTTTGCCGCATACTGAACTCATTAGAAATAGCAGCCAAAAAAAACTTTTCTAGAACTATTTCTAATACTTAAAGAAAACCTCTCTCATATAGAGTGTTTTGCTCAATACTTCCGTGAGTGAATTGAAGCAAACACTATATGAGAGAGGCTTCTTTAAGTATTAGAAATAGTTTCTAGAAAGGTTTTTTTGGCTGCTATTTCTAATGAGTTCAGTATGCGGCAAAGTAATTTTTTTACTAAGCCCTTTTATATAATATATATATATATATATTTTGTATATATAAATATCTATAGAAAATAGTAAAAAGTGAAAAGACTACAGAAGGCTTGTTTTAAAAGGTTAAAAAATATATATTTGAGTCAATATTTCTGAAGAATATTATAAATTTTTTTTCTACAATGACATAGTTTAGAAGAAATGACCGGTTTTTGCGTTTAGCTTTTCAAATTTCTTACGTCGTATGTTTATGTTGAGAAGAGTTTCTCGTTATGTTTTATGTTGACAAGAGTTCTAGATAAGGGGAGGTAATAATTGATTTCTTCGTGTAAAGGAGATAATCGCTTAATTTTTTTTGCCTTTCCTTTGGGGTGAATTTCTGTATAAGTATGTTTGGAATGGTTAAGTCTGGGCTTGTACTTTTTAATGAGAATGTTTCCTTGTTTGTCTAATTTGTGGGTGTCCGATAGCACATTGGTAAAAATGGAAAGATTAAAATTGTGGTAGAAGTTGCTTTGCGCATTTCTCAATGTGCTCATAAAAGGTATCATTCTGTATCTGGGAATGCAATCTTGTTGTCGATGCCGTGTGCATCTACGGTCTGGGATAGTCCCGTAGAAATTTGAAAAGCTACACGCGAAACCGTCATTTCTTCTAAACTATGTCATTGTAAGAAAAAGATTATAATATCTTCAGACATATTGACCAAATCTATATTTTTTAACCTTTTAAAACAAGCCTTCTGTAGTCTTTTCACTTTTAACTATTTTTCTATATATTCAAAACTACGTTCTTTCACACACCCACCTTCCTCATCTATATATATATATATATATATATATATATATATATATATATATATATAATATTATATATACATATATATAGTATATTATAGCCTGTGTGTGTGGTGTTTGTGGTGTGCACGTGTGTGTGTGTGTGTTACACGTGTGTGTGTGTACGTGTGTGTGTGTGGCACGTGTGTTTATCACCCCAACATCGCTCGACAACCGATGCTAGTGTGTTTACGGTCCCCGTAACTTAACGGCTGGAGAAAATATATATAAATTTAGAGAGAGAGAGACAGAGACACATAGACAGACAGAAATAGATAGAGATATATAGATACACATACATACATGCATATATATATATATGTATATATATATATATATATATATATATATATATAATATATATCTATATTATATAATATATATATATATATATATATACATGAGTAGGTAGGCGTGCCTGTGTAAGTGAGGCAAGAGGGAAAAAGGAAGTTAGTGACAGCGAAAGAGAAAGAGGGAGAGAGAGAGAGAGATTTTAGTCGCTTTAAACCTGGATTATATTCTTCTTTCTATGCTTGGTTGTATTTTATCCGGTTCGATTTTCATGTTTTAATTATTAGAGTAGGGTCTTTATTCGTTTTCTTTTTAGCGTGTGAATGTATATAGACATATATTGAGACTGAGACGGTGGAATAAACATAAAAATGAATATTCTCCAGACGCACGTCAAAAGCATTTCGATTCAATCATCAATGAAATGAAGAAAGCGTACGACATTGAAAGTAGGTGATAATACAAATGTAGTTAGGTTCTATAAGCATGAATGAGTTATGAACGTGTAGGAAAATAGATTAAGGAAAAGTGTTAAAGCCACTTATAAATTTATAATACCTGAGATTCTATGTATTAAGTTACTAAACGTTATCCGTTGAATCGTCTTCGCCAACTTTATGAAAAGCTAATAAAGATACATATGCATGCAGGCACGGTAACAAATACAGGGACTTGTGTTGTGTGTGTGTGTGTGTGGTGTGTATGTGTGTGTGTCATTGCGTAGAAAACATTTATCAACATTTAAGTTTATAGCACGTACAACTGTTATGTCGCATTATGTTTACGGCACGGCACATTCTAAAGCTGTAATTCCCCCACACATATGCACGCTCACAGTAATATATATATATAAACCTTTTCATATGAAATTATAAAGAATTCGTAGTCATGTTTCTCAAAAGAAAAGATTAACAGTGTCTTTCTGAGAACAAAACACCCAACCATAGCCCATAGCTATGTGGCACTGACCTCAGACCTCTGAAGTATTTCTTAATTAACACACTAAATCTTTTTACGTGTAAACTATTAAACAAAAGTTCGGATACCGAGACATTTTATATATTCTTATTTTGATTTTTCTTCCCGATGACCCTCTAGTTTTAACCCTTTCTCTCACACTGTATCTCTCTTCACTTTCTCTCACCTCTCTCTCTCTCCCTCCTCTCTCTCTCTCTATATATATATATTATATATATATATATTAGATATAATATATATATATATATATTACATATATACACAAACATTTATATATAAGTAATATATATACATATATAATATATATATACATATTATATATATATATATCTATATAATGTATGTTATATATATAAATACATACTACTACATACATACATATATACATATATATAGGGAGAATTCACAAAGAAACAAAAATCGAAGACAGGTGGTGTAGACAACAAACAGATGTATTAGTTTAACGTTTCGAGCCTACGCTCCTCCACAGAAATGAACACAGAAACAAACACGGAGAGAAAATAAAGAAGGTGTAGTGCCTAGCGATCTATCATGGTGAAAGAAGATTGCTTCTTCCCAACCATATGGTTCGGGGTTCAGTTCCATTGCGTAGCACTTTGGACAGATGCCTTCTACTGTAGCCTTGTCAGAGGATTTTGTAATCGGAAACTGAAAGAACCCCGTCGGATATTTGTTTGTGTGTGTGTGTGTGTGTGTGTGTGTGTGTGTGATTGTGTGTGTGTGTGTGTCTGTGTGTGTGTCTGTGTGTGTGTGTATGTGTGTGCGTGTGTGTGCGTGTGTGTGTAACTTTACGACTGCGTTTGTCCCCCAACACCACTTCATAAATGGGGCCGGTGTGTTTACGTTCCCGTAACTTAGCGATTCGGCAAACGAAACCGATAAAATAAGTACCAGGCTTTAAAAGAATAAGTAATGCTTCAGGGCGGTGAACCAGCATGGCTGCGGTCTAATTACTGAAACAAGTACAGAAAATATACACAGGAAATTCAACAATTTGCGTCCAGAAGAAAATAATGATGGAGATACGTTGATATGACTTTGAAAACCCAGTTTATATATGCAAGAATCAGTTCCTTGAGTTATCGTATATTACATTTCTTATTCTCTCAGTTTTTTTAACGCGCGAAAACCGCTAATCTGTCCCCTCCAGCAAGATCAGCCTGCAAAAATTTGAGATATCTTATACAACAGAAGATTCAGTTTTCCTACGCATGTATTTAAATCTGCAGGACTTACCACCATTTTATGTCTTACTGTGTTGTCCAGGAAAACCAAAATATTATTAACATATATTTGCATAAATTTAGCTGTGAATGAATTTTATTTGCAAAGTGATTGTTTTACTTTACATATAACTTTAACCAGAGAGAAATTGTGTCACCTGAGTAGAACCTTTTTGTGAAAAGATATTATTTTGAATTCAAGACAATCCTAGTAAAAATAGCAGCCAAATCACTCTCATGTCCTATACTACAATCGTAAAAGAGAAAGTATACGTCTTATGTACACTGGGCTATAGCAAATATTCTGCTGAATATCACGGATTTGCTTGTCGGTTGTTTGACCTTAACCAGTTGACCATGTCCTTTAGCGGCTGACGATATGTTCACCTCTGACCACGAGCAGAAGTAATGGGAGAGCATTCATAGCCGTATGTTGAAAGGAAATCTTAGAGGTTTGGATAATTCAGCTCATATTTATCTTGATATGAGATCACCATGTTGCGCACATATGGTTGTGATGCATGTGCCTGATGTACCCTTATCAGACGGGTAGTCATGATGGGTATACTGGGCTTTGTATACTTTACCCCAGTGTCACTTTGATGGCATGCACTGCTCTCTCACTCAATAATAATAATAATAATATGCTGGAGCATAGATATAGCATGGTCAGCTGACAACAAGATATGCGAAAAGAAAGAAAAGTCTATAGATATGACAGGTTAGCTTGGGAGGTTAAGCAGTTTTTGTCGATGAAAGAGGTGGTAGTAGTAACAATAACTGTCGGAGCCCTGGGAACAGTGAGTAAAAATCTTGAGAATTACATGGAACAAATAGGGGCTGCAGTAAGGGTGGAGCACTTGCAGAAAACAGCACTGCTTGGAACCTCTCGATTATTCCGGAAGATGCTCGAAGAACAAGGAGGTGCTACCTTAGTTCTTTGGTAGTGAACGGATGACACCGTAGTACATCTTCAGCGTTAGAAGCTGTGCAAAGAAAATGATGATTATGATGATGATGAGGAGGATGAGGATGATTATGATGATGATGTGGATGATGATGATGATCATGATGATCATGATGATCATGATCATGATCATGATGATGATGTTGATGATAGCGATGATGATGATGATGATGATAGCGATGATGATGATGATAATACAATAATAATAATAATAATAATAGTAGTAGTAGTAGTAGTAGTAGTAGTAGTAACAACAACAACAACAACAACAATAATAATAATAATAATAATGGCTTTCTCATAGCTACACCATTTCTCATTATAGATCAGTTCGATCAAGACTAACTGCGGGCAGATCAACAACAATAACACCGTTGAATGTATTTAATGATTATAAGAGAACAGTAAAATGGGTAAAATAAACAGTGTTCCCAGACAGTTGCTTCCACTGAGAAATATACTGAATTGATACGTGTATAGTATGAAAGTGATGCGGTCTAATAACATAATGGTAATTCTTCTACCTGTCTTCCATCACTTTTGTTTCTCCGTATCTCTGCATATGCATGTATTCTGTGTATATATATATAAGTAAATAAATGGAGTTGAACGCATATGGTATTTAAATTCTTTCACTTTCGACATATGTTTCGAAGACAGCATTCTTTTATTCCAAAGGAATAAACGGTGTAAAATGCAATCTTCTCGTCAGGAAAGAAAGAGAGCTTATCTCAACAACGGTAAACAAAGGATAATTCATTCATCCATTTATATATACACACACACACACACACACCACACACACACACACATATATATATATATTATACATCTTATGTAGGATAAAATCTTTTCGAAAAATTTTTTATCCATGTCCAGCATATTAAAAAATACCTTTAAAGGTAAAATTTATAAACAACTTATAAATGAGGGCAAACGAAAAAATTTCTAATGCCAAATAGGCCGAAATTAGACATATTGTCCATAAACATAATTTATCACAATATGCACAATATTCAGTTCGAATCGCACGTTTCTCGAATGGGCTGGAGAATTTCTGTTTTGGATATATTTGGTATACTTAATTGTGCTCATGACTTAGTGTTTGCTTCTTCCATGGGTATGAGTAAGTATTTCATTTATTTTCTTTGCCGCATTTATCACTGACGAAGGGAGGGTTCTTATGAACTAACCCTGAAATCGGTCCGATATGGTAATAACGGAATTTTTTAGAAATTTCTGTCAACCTTTTTCGAGTAGCGTGCATGTTGTGATAAATTATATGGTTATGGACAATGTGTCTAATTTCGGCATATTTGGCATTAGAAATTTTTTCGTTTGCCCTCATTTATAAGTTGTTCATATATATATATATATATATATATATATATATATATATATATATATATATACATACAGACACATATATAGCGCAGTGTCTGTGTCAGTATACGCACACACACATACCTATATATAATATATATATATATATATAATTAATCAATATAGGGTGGCAAAAAATTTTGTAGAATTTTTTTGCCACCAGCGGCCTAGTGGGAAAAAATTAAATAGTCAAAGACCATTTTTAAGTTCAACATCACAATCAAGGAACGGCCATAATAGGCCATTCACCCACTAGAAATAACAGCCAAAAGCTTTACCCGCAAAATAACATCAATTCCGTAAACCAGGAGAAAATTAAAAAAATTTACCCTGTTTTTTTTAAATTTTCTCCTGGTTTACGGAATTGATGTTATTTTGCGGTTAAAGCTTTTGGCTGATATTTCTAGTGGGTGAATGGCCTATTATGGCCGTTCCTTGATTGTGATGTTGAACTTAAAAATGGTCTTTGACTATTTAATTTTTTCGCACTAGGCCGCTGGTGGCAAAAAAATTCTACAAAATTTTTTGCCACCCTATATTGATTAATTATGAATTTTCTGGTTAATTCCGTAATGGAATCGGCGGCTTATATTTATTTGCTGCCGATAAATTTGGCGCGAGTGCGATGATTTGAAAATTTTAGGTCAGATATTGCCGAGGCAGGGACGGGAATGCCTCGTGAAAAATATCTGTTCCGACTTGGCTATTTCTTACTGATGAATCTAAGGGCCTATGGTAGATTGGCTTGATTTAATTTAATCAGGTTAGTTTACCATTAAACAGTAGATGAAACGGTGCATCGTATAAGAAATTACAGGGTAAATGTTTTTTAATTTTCTCCTGGTTTACGGAATTGATGTTATTTTGCGGTTAAAGCTTTTGGCTGTTATTTCTAGTGGGTGAATGGCCTATTATGGCCGTTCCTTGATTGTGATGTTGATATATATATATATATATATATATATATATATGAATTGAATTGAACGAATTGAATTGAACTAGTTTCAGTTCACGAGTTGTCGCCACGCTAGGGCAGCGCCATTTGATGCTACATAATTTTTACTTCACTAATTCTTTTCAGAACTTGATATTTGGTGCATGAGGGAGTTTGATGCCCTGCTCTCATTTGCACTTGTTGCTGTAATGTCGGTCCATCTGGAACTCTTGACAGTAAGATATCTAGATCTAGTAAGACATCCACCCCATATAGCTCCTTCAGGAGAATACTGAAGAGCCGTGGTCCTTTAAAGCCCAGATTATTAGAATATCTTGTCCTATATTTTGATGGCAAAGTAGGAGTCTTTGGCACTATGGAGTGGCGCCCTTTTCTAGCGTTCGTGTAACTCTCAATGCCAAAATGTGGCACAAGTCCCTCCAGGGTCTTCCAGATATTTATTACGGAGTATCTTTCCAGCCGACTCTCCAGGGAATAGAGTCTCAATCTCTTGAGTCTTTCCTAGTAGCTTATATGCTGCATAGAGGCTATCTTCGTGTAGCTTCGTTGGATTGCCTCAAGTTCTGCAATTAATTTTACACTGGTTGGTAACCACAGCTGAGAGCAATAGTCAAATGCATATATATATATAGTGACGTATATTTGCCATTCGAATATAGCTAACCCCTAAGGGTGGATGCTACTGTAGTTTGTAGCCCCAGGAAGACACCTCCTCCAGCTGGCTATAGACACACTTTCTGTGCCCTATCAGTATTTGTGAAGGGAAGTCATCCTTCCCGTCTTCAACTTATGATACACACGGCGTGTGACAATCATAGTTGTCGACCAGAAGTCAGTTTCCCTCACAAATACATATACTTTTTCCAGTATCGATTGACACTGATATTGAAAAAGTGAAATCAAACAATGATAAATCTCAGAGCGAGTTACAAACAGTAGCGGTAACACATCGTGACGTATATTTGCCATTCGAATATGGCTAACCCCAAGGAAGACACCTCCTGGGGCTACAAACTACAGTAGCATCCACCCTTAGGGGTTAGCCATATTCGAATGGCAAATATACGCCACGATGTGTTACCGCTACTGTTTGTAACTCGCTCTGAGATTTATCATTATATATATATACATATTTATAAATGCATATATATATATATATATATATATGTGTGTGTGTGTGTGTGTGTGTGTGTGTGTGTGTGTGTACGTATATATATATATACATGCATGTGTGTGTTTTCACAAAAACATGTCGGGATTTGGGAAAAAAGAGGATTGTAGTCAATGAAACTGTTGTAAGTTTTGGGAGATAAGACTGCGTTGGTGACAAGAAAGGAGAGGATTTGTAATAGATATGATACATAAATAGCTAACTCTGAGGAGCAGAGACGGTGTTGTTAACTGCGGAGAAAAAGTGAGTGGATGTCTCTGGGATAAATGTTAGAGTCTGTTGCTGAGTGAGTCCGTGACAATTAAGTGTTTGCTTTTTTTTCGCAAGCTCATTGGAGTTTTGGCGCATGGCAGCGGCACTTATATATGTGTTGTTGCAGTATTCTATACTGGGTTTCGGATGAACTTTGAGGGCCATCATAGCTACTCGGTTCAGAAGCATTTTCTGACAGGCGCTAAGTATTAACATTTGGCTTTGTAAGGTAGGATCATATGTAGTTGTCAAGTTAAGATCATCACTGATTTGGGGGTCAAACATTAGGAACGTGCTTCAAGGTTTTAATTGCAATTTGTTCATGATTAGAAATTGTTATATGGAAGAATTACCTATTATTCAAGCGATTGAAAGAGATAGGTAACTGAGTAATATATTCACGAAAATATTCACAAAATCTTCCAAATAACACTCATAACCGGTGCATCAAATTTTGATTAGTTGTCTTTAGAAAATGTACCACACTCTACTGCATTAGAGAACGAATATGTTGCATAATTTCTAATTAAATGATTTATTTTTATTCAGAGATGCAGACGTGGCTGTGTGGATAGGCGCAGGCGAGGCTGTCTGGTAAGAAGCTAGCTTCCCAACCACGTGTTTCCGGGTTCAGGCCTACTGTGTGACACCTTGGTCAAGTGTCTTCTTCTACAGCCTCCGGCCGACCAAAGCCTTGTGAATGGATTTGGTAGACGGAAACTGAAAAGAAGCCTGTCGTATGTGTGTGCGTGTGTGTTTGGGCGTTTGTGTTTGCCCCCCCTCACCACCACCACCACCGTCGCTTGACAACCGATGCTGGTGTGTTTATGTCCCACCACTTACCGGTTCGGCAAAAAGTGACCAATAGAATAAGTACTAGGTTTACAAAGAATAAGTCCTGGGGTCGAATTGACCGCAGTCAAATGATTGAAACAAGTAAAATAATAAAAGCACAAAAGAAAGAATTTTTCACTACGATATTAAAAATTGAGTGCAATTGACTGGAATTAATAACACTTAAGCTTTTTCCAATATTTATAATGTATTAAAGATGCACTGGAAATTAGCGAATATATAGATGCGTGTAAATTTACTTCAAAACTCTCCACCACCTTACTGGCAGGAGAAGTGCTGTAACATTAAATGATTTACACTTTATTTCCGCTAAATGATTATTCTAACATAACAAAATATGCCTAGCCTTACCAAATGAAAATCTCCATGTTAAACATAGCTGCAGGAAATTATTAACAAAAATAAATCAAAACAAAGCTACGGAAGTTTTTGTTCATACATAAATAAAACTGCATGCGGGCTAACCTAATCATGTAACTCTGAAGAAATTAACCAAGCAGCAAAGTTCACCATCGCTATATTTATTTCTTTACCCACAAGGAGCTAAACACAGAGAGGACAAACTAGGACAGACAAACGGATTAAGTCGATTACATCGACCCCAGTGCGTAAATGGTCCTTAATTTATCGACCCCAAAAGGAGGAAAGGCAAACTCGACTTCGGCGGAATTTGAACTCAGAACGTAACGGCAGACGAATTACGGCTACACATTTCGCCCGGCGTGCTAACGTTTCTGCCAGCTCGCCGCCTTCAAAACCTTCCCTATGTTGATATTGGATCAATATAGGGAAGGTTAAATTTGAAATCCAATATTCTAGCCAGAATTCTTTCTCCGCTTACACGAAAGTACAACAGATGTACCTCCACTGTATTTGAGCATTCAAAGAACGAGTAAGAGTATCCAATCGGAAGTTACCTGAAAGTGTTTCTTTTTTCAACAGGCGTAGGAGTGGCTCTGTGGTAAGTAGCTTGCTTACCAAACACATGGTTATGGCTTCAGTCCCACTCCGTGGCACCTTGGGCAAGTGTATTCTACTATATCATGGGGCCGACCTTGTGAGTGGATTTGGTAGATGGAAACTGAAAGAAGCCTGTCGTATATATGTATATATATATGCGTGTGTATGTGCTTGTGTGTCTGTATTTGTACCCCCCCCCCAACATCGCTTGAAAACCGATGCTGGTGTGTTTACGTACCCGTAACTTAGCGGTTTGGCAAAAGAGACCGATAGAATAAGCACTAGGCTTACATTACAAAGAACAAGTGCTGGGGTCGAATTGCTCGACTAAAGGCGGTGCTCCAGCATGGCCACAGTCAAATGATTGAAACAAGTAAAAGAGTAAGAGTAAAGAGTAAAGCTGTTAATATGCACTCTTTCATAACTGGATGGATCTATTATGCAATAATAGATCCACCATCACTTTCCCATCCTTTACAATTTTCCATCCTTTACAATTTCAATTTTATTAAAATTTTACTATTTTTAGACTTACATTTCTAAATTTATAATCAAAGTAGCACATTATTTTAATATTCTAAAATTTTAACAAGACTCCATTAGCTTTTGAAAGAGTGTATATTACTAGATAGATAAGTTTCTTTAGTGGCCACACAGGGCTGCACACAGATGGGACAAGTTACAAGGTAGAGCTTTTCTTTTGGGGGATGAAAAAAACAAAAAACAAAAGAAACAAAAAAAAAGGAATGGCGTAGGTTTTCGATCAAGAGGAATCGTAAAAGGCAAATAAAGAACAAAAAAATAAATAAATAAAAAAATAAAATAAAAATAAAAAAAAAGAAGAAAAGGAAAAGGAACAAAAGAAATGAGAAATGAAAAAAGAAGAAAAAAGGGGAAAAAAGGGGAAGAGGAAAAAAAACGATCAATAGGGATCGTGTATCACAGTGTTATGATATATGGTGTAAAGGGGAAAGCAAGTAAGGTTTATCCGTGGGAAGAAAAGCCTACGAAAAAGACCACGGTAACCTTGGTCAACATTGTAATATGTTACCACATTTGTTTGCAAGTGGGTAACCCTCTCTTTTCAATTTCTGATAGATAGATAGATAGATAGATAGATAGATAGATAGATAGATAGGTAGGTAGGTATGTATGTATGTAGGTAGATATATAGATAGATAGATAGTTAGATATGTTTCTTTATTAGCCACACAGGGCTGCACACAGATAGAATAAATTACAAGGTAGAGCTTTTCTTTTGAAGGTAAAAAATTAAAAAAATTAAAAAAAAAAAGAGGGGTGTTCGATCAAAAGGGATCGTAAAAGGAGAGAAAGAGGACAAAAAAAGGGGGGTTAAAAAAAGGGGGAGAGGAAAAAAAATAGATCAATAGGGATCGTTATCACAGAAATGTCAATATGAAGTGTAAAGAGGAGGACAGGTGAGGTTTACCCGTGGAAAGAAAAGCCTACGGAAAAGACCACGGTAACCTCGGTCAATGAAGTCACATGTTATATTTCTTTCTTTTATTTATTTTTTTTTTTGCAAATAAGCAACTCTCTGTATTAATTTTTATGGTTCATAGAATCATAGTCAAGGTGGCTTCGTCATTCATACGTGCCATCCTTGCTACATTCACCCATCTTTTTTTAAAACATTCACTAGACAAAACTTGCCTCTCTACTCTCACTTTCCTCCTCAAGTGATACTTGAAGAAGTTGATGAGAGATTGACCAGAGAGGAAAGTGTTTGTCTCTAATCCTTTCAGGCGCGTCCACCAGATACATTCTTTCGCCATAGCCACAAGTATGATAAAAATAGCTCTTCCTTCCCGTTTGAAGGAAGGAGGCATGACGATATTAACGATAGACTCGGCTGATAAACCGACACGTCCCACACGTGACAGCAGGCGTTCGACATAAGCCCACAGGTGGGAAAATGCTGGACACTGCACGATTGCGTGCAGAGCGGTTTCGTCGCTCTGACCGCATCTCGGGCAGGTCGGCCGCGTGTTTCTCGAGCCATGCCTATAGAGCTTATCCCGAACGGGTAGTGCTTCTCGGTAGCACTGCCAGGCCAGGGATCTCTGGAAGTTGTCCATAGGTCCCGGGCCGAAAGTCGTTTGAAACAGGCGGGTCAGGTATTCCTCGTCGACGCCCAGGTTTGCCCCGAGATCGTCGTCGTACCTCCTCTCCACTAATCCCCTATAGAATGCTTTGGTTGTGTTGAAGTCACTCAAGGTCGACCCGGGACGGCAGAGTTGCTTGAGAGCAACGCGACACTCGCGGTGCCATTCGCTCTTCCTCGGCCTCTTTTTGATCCACGACTGCAGTTCGGTCATGGAGACAAGTTGCGGGAATGCGTGCTTCACAAACGGCGACCACACCTGTTCACCGTCGTCTACATAGAGCCGGAGATGTCGCAGTCTCAGCGCGTGTCTGCGCATCATCAACCACGGCATGCCCAGCCCTCCTTTTAACGGGTGTTGACAGCAAATGGACCGTCCGACCATCGGGACGCATCCTTTCCACAAGAAGCGGAAGAGGATGCGTTCTAGTTTGGTGATGGTAGGGTCGGGACAAGGTACGACGGTCAGACGGTAGTAGATGATGGACGCGATGTACGCGTTCGCCACCTCCGCCCGACCTTTTAGGGACAGTTTCCTCTCGGCCCATTGCTGGGCGAGAGTGACCACCCTACTCGTTATCTCGTTCCAGTTCTTCTCCATTTGGAGGTCCGGACCGAACCAGACCCCGAGCAACTCAACCGGGCCGTCTGTCCAGCGTCCCACGACGGAGGTACTGGTGGACGGCATGGGCTTGCTTCTCCAGGTGCCGAGCCGCAAGCCCACTGACTTTTCCCGGTTGATTTTTGCTCCTGTCACCGCTTCGTAGTCTTTCAGTGTCTCGCCGACCCGCTCGATGTGCTCGTGGCTTGACACTATGACGGTGACGTCGTCCGCGTATGCAGACACGCTCGTCCCGCATCCCGATTCTCGCGGGATGCCCCTCAGAGTCGCCAGCTTCCGCAATAATGGCTCAAGAGTCAATACGTATAGAAGCGCCGAGAGGGGGCATCCCTGACGGACCGAAAGTGCAATGTCGAAAGGTCTCGATAGATGTCCATTAACGCGAATTACCGAACGGATGCCTCTGGACAAGGCAGCTATCCAGCCGCGGAAGACGGGACCGAAACCAGCCGCTCTCAGGACTGCCTCCAAGTATCGATGGTCTACCCTATCGAAGGCTTTCGATTGATCCAAGTTGATCAGGGCCCCACCCATGCCAGGTTCGTTAACTACCCTGTCTATGATGTAGCGCAACAGATGGAGGTTGTCATGGATGGTCCGGCCCGGCACGGCGCACGTTTGTGCGTTGTCGACCAGTTTCTCGATGACAAGCGCCAACCTCTTGGCTAACACCTTTGTCAAAATTTTTAGGTCTGCATTGAGCAGAGTGATTGGTCTAAAGTTATCTATAATGTTCCCCTTGTTTGGATCTTTCTTCAGCAGTGTTACAGCTCCTCGACTCACAAAACTGGGTATGCTCCCCTTTTGCTGCCAGTTGCAGTATACCGCTGCCAAGACGTCTCCAAACAAGTCTGGCATACAATTGTAAAGCTCGTAGGGTAGACCATCCAAACCCGGTGATTTGTCCCTCGAGCATTCTGCTATCGCTTCCTGCACTTCCGCCGCCGTGATGGCACCTTCGCAGCACCCTGCCTTTCTTGTCGAGAGTCGTGGCAGGCTATGTAGGTAGGCACTGAAGTCCACCCTACGTTCTTGCCCTCCACTCGTCCCGAACAGTCGGGCAAAATGCTGCTGAAAGGCCTCACACATTTTACTTGGCTCGAGCAATTCGCGCCCCTGTTCATCTACCAGTGACCGAATGGTGGCTTTGTTGCCCTGTTGCGCCTCTGCCACCCAGGCCTCTCTCGCGGCTCCAACACCTTCGTTCCTTAGAGCACGCATCCTAGCTCTGACAGCACATCCTTCGTGTTTGGCGTTGAAGTGTTGGTCGAGGGCCAACCTCGCCGCCAAAACGTCGGATGCGATGCCGCTTCTAATTGCCTCTTCTAGCTTCTTAACTAGCTCACCCTCTACTCTATTTCTATATATGGCTAGTGCTTTGCTGTACCTAATCGCTTCTGCTTTTACTGCTCTCTTGAGGGCAAACCACCATTTGTTGTTGATGATGTCTCCCGTCAAAGCCCTCTTTACTAGTGTGCTAATCCGGTCTCTGAAAACTTGTCTGGACGGGAATGATGCGTTCAGTTTCCAGTACCCCGGACCCTGTCTATGTGCCTTATCTAAGTCTAGCGTACACGTCACCAATTTGTGATCCGTGTAGCTGACTGTGTGGAATTGTGGACATCCTAAGTTATCCTTGTCTACTGTCCTACACAGTATCCTATCTAGATACGATCTCGACGACCCACTGCGGTTGCTCCATGTCCACGTTGGTGCATTTGGGTGGTCGAGTCGGTACCTGTCAGACAGTTGGAATCGTCTGAGCAGGTCTCTGAGGCATTTGCATCCCCTTCTGTTTCTGTCTCTACCCACGTAGTCTACATGCGTGTCCAAGGTAGCATTCCAATCCCCCACTAAGAGTAAAGGACGAGACGTTCCCAAGAATACTTCTAGACGTCGAAAGAAATCCGCCCGACCTGTTAAGGGCGGTGCGTAGACTGATACGAGTCGAAAAGCGCACCCATTGCTGCCGTCAACATCCAGAACGACCAGTCTACCCTCCGGGTCTACGAATATCGTCTTGACTTCGAGATCCAGGCTCTTGTGAAAAAGTACCGCGGTGCCATTACCGCCCATCCTCGGCAGACAGGGAGCGAAATAAATGTTAAACTGTCCGCCAAACATGGACTTTAGGGCCCGTGGCTCGTGGAGTCTGGTCTCACTTATGGCTATGATTCCCAAATCATGTGACTTGATGTCATTCAGGAGGTATCCTTGTTTCCAAGGAGACCCCAAACCACGCGCATTCACACAACCAATCTTGACCATGATTCTATTGGGGTGTGTGCTTTGAAACACAAAAAGGAAAGTACAGAGAGTTACTTACTTGTGTCGAAAGTTTTGGCTTCCTCGTTCTTTGATGTGTCTTCGAGGAGGTTTCCATAAAGTTTTTGGGACAGATATTTTTGGAAACCCCCTACAGCATTTTGGAAGAGGGCTTTGAGTTTGTGGTGTTGTGTTTGTGTAATGTGTAGTATTTTGATGTGTTTGGGTGGTGTAGTGCGTGGATGGTTGTTAGTTTTGAAGTCATCTTCACAGATGTTTGTGTAGCCTGTGATATACTCCATTAGTTTGGAGTCTTTTGTGTCTATCGCTGATAGCATTGTGTGTGTTTTTGTGGTGTTGGTGCTTGTTTGGTTGTGTATGGAGCTTTCAGGGTTCAGGTATCTCCCTGCTTTGATTGCGTTTTCTTTGGGGTTTTTTGGGTCTTTTCCTTTTACCCCCTGTGGCTATTTGCCATTCCGTCGAACTTTCGTCGTTGGACGACGTGTCCGAATCAGAAGAGGGTAAAGGCAAAGCGTTTGGATCTATATGTGTGTTTGTAGAAGGTGTTGTTGTTTTGTGTGGTGTTTGTGTTGTTGGGGTGTTAGGGGCAGAATTTGGCTTTTCGTCATTGATATTTGTTTTTTTGGTTGTTGTTCTTGGTGCTGGTGTTGGTTTGTCTTTTAATGTTGATGGTGATGTTGCTTCTTTTGTTGGTTGCGATGTCGGAGGTAATTCTCTTCTTGGTGATGTGGTTGGTGAGGGGGAAACAGTTTTTGTATCGTCCGCTGTTTTTCCTGTCTTTTGGGTTGAAGGAGGTGTGGGTAGCAGGGGTTTCCTTCCAGGTTTGGGGAGTGGTTGCTGTTGCCTATTTCTGACAGCAGTTGGGCACTCGTATCTAAGGTGTGCCTCACTGTTGCATAAATAGCATCTTGGTCTCCTGCCCTCCACCACTACATACACTTTTTGGTCGTTTGCCAGTTGAACAAAGGCTGGTAAATTGTTTATTACTTCTTGGGAGATTTGAAGAAATATTTCTAGTTTTTTACCCGTCCAGCTTTCCTCTGGAATGTCAGCTGTTTCTAAAATATCTGCTTCTTCTATATCGGAGCAGATGGCCGATACCAGCCACTGGGTATTCACCATTGGTGGCACAATATTTATTGTGACTTTCGTAATTCTGCGCCCAAGGTAGCTTAGTACCATTGTTACCTGGTCTGTGCGCAGAGTAAGGGTTGAAAACCTTTTTGCTAGTTCTTCCGTATGGAAGTGAACTTGCACGGTAGCAAATTTACTTCCCCAATTCACATAATTTCGGAATTTCCACACGGAAGAGAGGCACTTTTCAATTTTTTCTTTAGGTAGGCTTTCCGGTTTTTTTGTTTTGGTGTTGAGTATTCTGTAAATGATGGTCCTCTTTTGTGTTTCTTCTATGATGTTCCGTGGAATATTTAAATGTATTGTGTCGCCTTCTCTTGTGAGCAAGGACTTTGTGTCTTGTATTTGTTGGTGAGTAAATTTTAAGATCCTTCTTTTCGGTCGTATGGCTTCCGCGAAATTGTTTTTTGTGGAGGTGGTGGTGGTGGTGGTGATGTTTGTGGCAGAGTCGTTCGTCGTAGTAGTAAACTGTGAAGTTGGGTTGTTTACGAGTTTGTGAGTGGAGGTCGCGATGTTAGCGTCCATG
The DNA here is from genome assembly GCF_006345805.1 of Octopus sinensis. Taxonomy (NCBI): domain Eukaryota; kingdom Metazoa; phylum Mollusca; class Cephalopoda; order Octopoda; family Octopodidae; genus Octopus; species Octopus sinensis. The sequence goes on along the minus strand of NC_043011.1, from coordinate 15,205,210 downwards.
CTCACATTTGCATTCGTGTTGTTTTCCCCCATTTCCCCTGCTTTATGAGATTGTGGTAGAGGCAGTGTGGGGAACTCAACGTCGTCAAGAAGGGTGTCGGTGACCTTGGTTTTGTTGTTGGTGGTAGAGGAAGCAGTTGTCGTAGCAGAAGCTGCTATGGTGGTGGTGTCGGTGTTGATGGTGGTGACGGTGCTTGGCCTTACGACCTTTGTTTTATAGTTGTTGCTGTTGTCGATGCTGATGGTGGTGGTGGTGGTGGTGTTGTTGTCAGGTTCAGCGTATGCTAGCAGGGCATCCTGTTTTTTTGTCTCTGCGTCACGCTTGACTTGCACCTCAGCCTCGTGGTGACCAGTGGCCATTTTGAAATTAAAATGGCTAAATGGAACCACGAAGGCTATGAGAATTTTTTCTTTTAAATTTTGCCCACAAGGGGCAAAATTTTGTGTAGATATTTATCAAAGGTTTGCAGGGGATGTTGTTGCACAACTTTTAAACACAAAATATTTGTCAATATACACTTTTGAACGTACAAAAATACCAACTTACGTGGAGCCCATTTGACTTGCGTCTGTCTGTCCAGAGAGATAAATAGATAGGTAGGTGGGTAGGTAGGTAGATAGATAGATAGATAGATAGATAGATAGATAGATAGATAGGTAGGTAGGTAGGTAGGTAGGTAGGTAGGTAGGTAGGTAGGTAGGTAGGTAGATAGATAGATAGGTAGGTAGATAGATAGATAGATAGATAGATAGATAGATAGATAGATAGATAGATAGATAGATAGATAGATAGATAGATAGATAGATAGATAGATATGTTTCTTTATTAGTCACACAGGGCTGCACACAGACAGGACAGATTACAAACTAGAACTTTTCTTTTGGGGAGAAAAAAAAAGTGGGGTAGGTTTTCGATCAAAAGGGATCGTAAAAGGGAAAGAAAAAAAAAGAAAAGATCAATAGGGATCGTGTATCACAGAAATGTCATGATGTAAAGTATAAAGGGGGAAGCAGATAAGATTTATCCGTGGAAAGAAAAGCCTACGGAAAAGACCACGGTAACCTCGGTCAATAATGTTACATGTTACCACATTTGTTTGCGAGTGGGTAACCCTCTGTTTTAAATTTTTCGGTACGCTCATTTTAACACGTATCACCTATTTTACCGTTACTTTTGCTAACCCAAAGGGAAATAACTCACCCAGAACAGTTTCTAACAAATACGTAATATGTTACGATAACTATCTCTTGTTTCAACGTTTGTTGAAATAGAACTTGATATCACCATATTACACTACTCTGTCCATGAATATTAGGTTCAGATCTCCGACACACTCCAATGATTAGTATAGCTGGATATCTTTTCTGCAGTATGAAAGGCGTAGTCACAGAGTTAACTACGTTTCAAATATTCTCATTTTGATCGTAACAATCTTATATATACATAAGCACAAAAAGATATGTATGTGCAAGTGTGTATGAATGTATATATGTGTGCATGAATACTATGTACGCATATATATGTGTTTGTATGTGTGTACATATATACAGTTTCACCTTAGCCAAAAGAACGAGAATTGATGCATATATATATATATATATATATATATATATATATGTATATGTTCGTGCGCGTATATGTATGTGTGTTTGTGTGTGTGTATATGCATAATGTGTGGGGGTGACGTAAACACGCGATCTGGCCTCAATGAGTAAATAACGTGGTTATATGACTTTTTTTTCTCTGAGACTTTAGATTAAATTTTTAATATGTTTAAATCACTATAATAACAACCCATGCAAGCTCACACATACACACTCACATACAATCACTCTCTCTCATACACAAACACGCATGTATGTATGTATGTATGTATGTATGTATTTATGTATGTGTTTCTGTGTTTCTGTATGTATATATGTATGTATGTATTTATGTATTTATGTATGCGTTTCTGTGTTTCTGTATGTATGTATGTATGTATGTATGTATGTATGTATGTATGTATATATGTGTTTAAGTACGTATTGGTATTGCAGACATTCCTGTGGAGTGAATAATAAAAAAACTAGCGATTACAATTGCAGATACTTAAAACTTGATATCCTGTTATTAGCATTCATCGATATTCAATATTATCAGCTATATTCTAAATTTATGAGCAACATTTCCATGCGTATATCATGGTGATACTATTGACAATAAAACCATTTTATTGTATTCCATTTTTTTTTCTTCTCCATCTCTTCCTTTAAAATTCAATTAAGGTTTTGTCGGTGTATATATCTCGGGTCATCCCATAAATTCTGTCCGAATTTTGGACAAAGAATACAAATGATCAAATGTTGTATTTAATTGAAAGTTAATCATCAATGTACTTTCCCTGATTATCTATGACTTACAGGCGCAACAGGGCAACAAAGCCACCATTCGGTCCCTGGTAGATGAACAGGGGCGCGAATTGCTCGAGCCAAGTAAAATGTGTGAGGCCTTTCAGCAGCATTTTGCCCGACTGTTCGGGACGAGTGGAGGGCAAGAACGTAGGGTGGACTTCAGTGCCTACCTACATAGCCTACCACGACTCTCGACAAGAAAGGCAAGGTGCTGCGAAGGTGCCATCACGGCGGCGGAAGTGCAGGACGCGATGGCAGAATGCTAGAGGGACAAATCACCGGGTTTGGATGGTCTACCCTACGAGCTTTACAATTGTATTCCTGACTTGTTTGGAGGTCTCTTGGCGGCGGTGTACTGCAACTGGCAGCAAAACGGGAGCATTCCAAAACAGGAGTCGAGGAGCTGTAACACTGCTGAAGAAAGATCTAAACAAGGGAAATGTAATAGATAACTTTAGGCCCATCACTCTGCTTAATGCAGACTTGAAAATTTTGGCCAAGGTGCTAGCCAAGAGGTTGGCGCTTGTCATCGAGAAACTGGTCGACAAGGCGCAAACATGCGCCGTGCCGGGCCGGACCATCCATGACAACCTCCACCTGATGCGCTACATCATAGACAGGGTAGTTAACGAACCTGGCATGGGTGGGGCGCTGATCAATTTGGGTCAATCGAAAGCTTTCGATAGGGTGGACCATCGATACTTGGAGGCGGTCCTGAGAGCGGCTGGCTTCGGCCCCGTCTTCCGCGGCTGGATAGCCGCTTTGTACAGAGGCATCCGTTCGGTAAATCGCGTGAATGGACATCTATCGAGACTCTTCGACATCGCACGTTCGGTTCGTCAGGGATGCCCCCTCTCGTCGCTTCTATACATATTGACTCTCGAGCCATTATTGCGGAAGCTGGCAACTTTGAGGGGCATCCCGCGAGAACTGGGATGCGGGACAAGCGTGTCTGCATACGCGGACGACGTCACCGACATAGTGTCTAGCCACGAGCACATCGAGCAGGTCGGCGAGACACTGAAAAACTACGAAGCGGTGACAGGAGCGAAAATCAACCGGGAAAAGTCAGTGGGCTTGCGACTAGGCACCTGGAGAAGCAAGCCCATGCCGTCCACCAGCGCCTCCGTCGTGGGACGCTGGACCGACGGCCCGGTTGAGTTGCTCGGGGTCTGGTTTGGTCCGGACCTCCAAGTGAAGAACTGGAACGAGATAACGAGTAGGGTGGTCACTCTCGCCCAGCAATGGGCCGAGAGGAAACTGTCCCTAAAAGGTCGGGCGGAGGTGGCGAACACGTACATCGCGTCCGTCATCTACAACCGCCTGACCGTCGTGCCTTGTCCCGACCCTACCATCACCAAACTACAACGCATTCTCTTTCGCTTCTTGTGGAAAGGATGCGTCCCGATGGTCAGGCGATCCACTTGCTGTCAACACCCGTTAAAAGGAGGACTGGGCATGCCGTGGTTGATGATGCGCAGATACGCGCTGAGACTGCGACATCTCAGGCTCTTCGTAGACGACGGTGAACAGGTGTGGTCGCCGTTTGTGAGGCACGCTTTCCCGCAGCTCGTCTCCATGACCGAACTGCAGTCGTGGATCAAAAAGAGGCCGAGGAAGGGCGGATGGCACCGCGAGTGTCGCGTTGCTCTCAAGCAACTCTGCCGTCCTGGGTCAACCTTGAGTGACTTCATCACAACCAAAGCATTCTATAGAGGATTAGTGGAGGGGAGGTACGACGACGATCTCGGGGCGAACCTGGACGTCGACGAGGAGTACCTGACCCGCCTATTCGGGACGACTTTCGGGCCAGGGCCCATGGACAACTTCCAGAGATCCCTGGCCTGGCAGTGCTACCGAGAAGCACTACCCGTTCGGGATAAGCTCTACAGACACGACTCGAGAAACACGGGGCCGACCTGCCCGAGATGCGGTCAGAGCGACGAAACCGTTCTGCACGCACTCGTGCAGTGTCCAACAATTTCCGACCTGTGGGCTTATGTCGAACAACTGCTGTCACGTGTGGGACGAGTCGGTTTATCAGCTGAGTCTATCGTCAATATCGTCACGCCTCCTTCCTTCAAACGGGAAGGAAGAGCTATTTTCATCATCCTTGTGGCTATGGCGAAAGAATGTATCTGGTGGACGCGTCTGAAAGGATTGGAGACAAACACTTTCCTCTCTGGTCAATCTCTCATCAACTTCTTCAAGTACCACTTGAAAAGGAAAGTGAGAGTAGAGAGGCAAGTTTTGTCTAGCGAATGTTTTAAAAAAAGATGGGTGAATGTAGCAAGGATGGCACGTATGAATGACGAAGCCACCTTGAGCATAATCCTATGAACCCAAAAATTGAAAACAGAGGGTTACCCACTTGCAAACAAATGTGGTAACATATAACAATATTGACCAAGGTTACCGTGGTCTTTTTCGTAGGCTTTTCTTCTCACGGATAAACCTTACTTGCTTTCCCCTTTACATCATATATCATAACACTGTGATACACGATCCCTATTGATCGTTGTTTTTTCCTCTTCCCCTTTTTTCTTCTTGTTTTCGTTTCTCTTTTCTTTTGTTCCTTTTCCTTTTCTTTTTTTTCTTTTTTTTCTTTTTTTTTTATTTTTTATTTTATTTTCTTCCCTTTTACGATCCCTCTTGATCGAAAACCTACGCCACCCCCTTTTTTTGTTTCTTTTGTTTTTTGTTTCTTTCATCCCCCAAAAGAAAAGCTCTACCTTGTAACTTGTCCCATCTGTGTGCAGCCCTGTGTGGCCAATAAAGAAACTTATTTACAAGCTTTTCAATCCCATCAATGTAAAACTCTTTTGGTTTCAAAGCGAAGAACTCTGAAATGTCAGGTTCGATCCCCTCCTGGCTTGCGAAAGTTGTGTCCCCCTAATAATTCTGTAAACTATGAAACAAATGGTATCCTGAAGGAGTAAGGTCGGGAGAAATAAGTTGGATGAAGAAATTTTTCCCAATCGACCTCTTCGATCTTCTGTGATGTGATCTTTGCAGTGTGGGGTTGCGCATTGTCCTGATGAAACATTACTCATTTTCGACTCACTAAAGCGGCTCTTTTTTCCTTCAAACCTTGGTTCAAACGCTCTAATTGCTGACAGAAGACTTGAGCATTGGTTGTTGCATTAGGTGGTAACAATATAAAGTGAATTACACCTTTGCAATCGCACCAGATAGAGAGAAGAACCTTTTTCCCATGAAGTTCCCTTCTCGGTTGTGGTTGAGCATTTTCCCTTTTACCAAGCCACTCTTTACGACGTTTAACATTTCGATAGAAAATCCATTTTTCATCACAAATCTATCGAAAAAGGGTGAAATGAGTTTGCGAGAATGGAGAGAAGAGCAGATGTCAACTCGGGATGTGCGGTTGCTTTCGGACAATACATAAGGCACCTATTTTCCAAGTTTAGGAATCTTACCACCTTGTTGAAGATGACGATGAACTGTTGTATGGTTTGGACTAAGCTTTATTGCCAATTCTTCAACTGATAATGACGGATTTTCTTCAAGTAATGCCTCAAGGAGCTTATCATCAAACTCAATTGAACGTCCTGTTCGATATTCATCTTCAATTTTGCAAACGATCTCCTGCAAGTTCTTTCATTCAAGCACTTTCCCATAAACTGAGTGTATGTTTCGAGTCACTTCGGCTGCAGAGTTACCTTTATTGTACTTATAAAGAATTATATGTGCCTTAAATGCTCCTTGGATAATTCCATGTTGAAAGGGATTTAATCAAAGCAATTTTAGGGTGTCCACGAAGTCTGGGTACATGGAATAAAATCATAACATAAACAAATAAATATTCCTTCTTTACTTTTGTTTAAATTAAATTTTTAAAATACTTTACTTTTCTAAATTTATTTGTTATTTTTTCTACAGATGATCGAATGATGGCTCTGTCTAAAGAAGAAAGAATCCCAGATCGAATGAGGGATCTGTCTAAAGAAGAAAGAATCGAGTTAGTATTATTATGTGGACGAGAGGGATGGTCTTATCGCAAAATTGCGGAAGAATTTAATCTTCGACACCCTTATAGGCAACCTATTTTTTTTACTGCCGTCGGAAAATTGATCAAGAAATTTAAAGAAACAGGCAGTGTTTTGGATAACCCCAGTTCCGGGCGAGCAAAGACTTCAGATGAAACGAAAGAGGCTGTCATGGCTAAAGTTTCTGCTAGCCCAAAGAAATCACTTCGTCGGACATCCATTAAAAATGTAATGGCAAGTATTTAGTGACCATTACTTTCCTTTAAAAATCGGAAAGGTAAAATTGGACAGAACTGACTGGATGACTAGATATGTATAATCTATGATATTCTAGTAGATTTCAACCAAACGGGACCAAACCGGACCAAACTGGACCGAACCAAACCGAACAAAACCGGACCAAACCTGACCGAACCAAACCAGACCGAACCTGACCGGAACAAACCTGACCGAACCAAACCGGACCAAACCGAACCAAACAGGACCGAACCAAACAGGACCGAAACAAACCAGACCAAACCGGACCGAAAAAAACCGGACCAAACCAGACAAAACCAAACCGGTTCAAACTGTATCAAACCTCCCCAAACCTCCCCAAACCGGTTGAAACCGGCTGAGGCCGGATCAAACCCGTTCAAACCGGCTCAAACCGGTTTAAACCGACCGGCTTGAACCGGATCAGTCCGGTTCCAACCGGTCCAACCGAATCAAACCAGTTTGAACCGGTTTGGACCGGCTTGATCCGGTTTTAACCGGTTTTAACCGGTTTTAAAAGTATCAAACCGGTTTAAACCTGACCAAACCGGACCGGACCAAACTGGACCAAACTGGTTCAAACCGGATCAAACTGGTTTGATCCGGTTTGAACAGGTTTGATCCGGTTTGGAGTGGTTTGATACAGTTTGAACCGGTATGGTCCGGTTTGGTTCGGTTTGGTTCGTTTAGTCCGGTTTGGCTCAGTTTGGTTCGGTCCGGTTTGGTCCGGTTTGGTTTGTTGCAGTCAGGTTTGGTCCGGTTTGGCTCGGTCAGGTTTGGTCCGGTTTGGCTCGGTCAGGTTTGGTCCGGTTTGTTTCGGTCCGGTTTGGTCCGGTTTGGTTGAAACCTACTAGAATATCATAGATTAAATATATCTAGTCAGTTCCGTCCAATTTTACCTTTTTTTAGATTTGAATGAAATTTAATACTATTTGAAGATGTCTAATTCAATTAAAAATTATTTTTATGCATTTGTGTACGTTTAAACCAATTAAATATTTACAAAATAATAGACGGTGTCCACAAAGTCTGCGTACACATACTTTTAAAACAAAACTATTTTATTTAATAATTTTAATAAATAATATTTTCAAAGTGATTTCCATCATTTTCAATGCATAACTTGATGCGCCTTGCAACATTCAGGTGAACTTGATTAAATAAGTCTACATTGCTATCAGTTTCAGCACACTGATTTGTAATGCGTTCTTTCATGTGTTTTAAATCTGCAAACTTCCTCTTTGAACATACACCAGAAAAAGAAATCAAGGGGACAAAGGTCTGGTGAACGAGGGTACCTTTCCATATGAAGAAGTAACAGTGAAATTGTCCAAACCGTACCGAACCGAACCAAACCGGACCAATCCGGTTCAAATTGTATCAAACCGCTCCAAACCGGACCAAACCGGTTCAAACCAGTTCAAACCTGTTCAAACCGGATCAAACCGGTTTAAACTCGTTCTAGATATATATAATCTATGATATTCTAGTAGGTTTCAACCAAACACGATCAAACCGAACCAAACCGAATCAAACCGGACCAATCCGGTTCAAACCGTATCAAACCAGTTTAAACCGGACCAAACCGGACCGAACCGAACCAAACCAAACCAGACCAATCCAAACCGAACCAAACCAGACCAAAACGGATCGAACCGAATCAAACCAGACCAAACCGGTTTAAACCGGTTCAAACTGATTCATACCGGATCAAACCAGTTTGAATCGGTTTGAACCGATTTGACCCGATTTGAACCGGTTTGATCCGATTTGAACCGGTTTGATCCGGTTTGTACCGGTTTGATCCGGTTTGAACCGGTTTGAACCGGTTTGAACCGGTTTGGAGCGGTTTGATACAGTTTGAACCCGTGTGGTCCGGTTTGTTTCGGTTCGGTTTGGTTTGATGCGGTAAGGCTTGGTTCGGTCAGGTTTGGTCTGGTTTTGTTCGGTTTGATTCGGTCTGGTTTGGTCCAGTTTTGTCCGCTTTGGTCCGCTTTGGTTGAAACCTACTAGAATATCTTAGATTATATATATCTAGTCTGTTCCGTCCAATTTTACCTTTTTTTAGATTTGAATGAAATTTAATACTATTTGAAAATGTCTAATTCAATTAAAAATTATTTTTATGCATTTGTGTACGTATAAACTAATTAAATATTTACAAAATAATAGACGGTGTCCACAAAGTCTGCGTACACATACTTTTAAAACGAAAGAATTTTATTTAATTATAATGTTAATAAACAATATTTTCAAAGTGATTTCCATCATTTTCAATGCATAACTTGATGCGACTTGCAACATTCAGGTGAACTTGATTAAATAAGTCTACATTGCCATCAGTTTCAGCACACTGACTGGTAATGCGTTCTTTCATGTGTTTTAAATCTGCAAACTTCCTCTTTGAACATACACCAGAAAAAGAAATCAAGGGGAGAAAGGTCAGGTGAACGAGGGCACCTTTCCATATGACCCCTTCTTAGCAATGAGGAACAGAAGTAACAGTGAAATTGTCCAATAGAAATGGAAAAGCGTTTGTTTCTCATTCTTCTGGGTTTTTTTGTTTTGTTGCAGTTATAATATATTTCTAGTAGCAATAGAGAAGAGATGTAAGATACTAAGAAATCTTAGTAATAAAATAAACATTTTTCATACATCTTGGTATTATAGCAACTGAATAACAATGATTATATTGTCGTTTTATAAGTTGAAAGAGTTTAGTATGGGCGGTGCCACACTCATTTCCTACAATAAAATAAAGAAACAATCCTAGTGTATTACCATCAATTATTTTATCGGCCACTTATAAAGGTGCATGTAATGTGTTTTTAGTAAGATTTGAATGCAGAATATTTTCCTACCGAACGAGAAATTTTAACATCGACCCCGAGGTTGTAATAAACCTGTTTTCATACACCATATTCAAATGTTTACATTAGCTATACAAATGAAGATTCTATAACCGTGCGGATCTTGATAAACATTGTCTTCAACATCTCATTCACTCTGCAGACATTTATATTTCCTTCTCTAAATATTTATGGTATTCTTATGCGTTTTCGTTTACCGGTATATCAGAATATTAAAACTGTATTGCTTTAAACTAATATATCACTTCTTCATCTGACATACATTTTCCGGTTAGTTACATCGCATATATGATTTATATATCTTATCGTTTCATTATCAACAAGATATTGCATATATAACCCTAATAGCTTTTCTTATGATTAAAACAGCTGTAAAAACACGCCTTTGACAAAGCAACGTAATCCCATAAAGACAGAGTCAACAAACACCTGCATGAAATATCCCCAACAAGTTAACTCTGTCATTTGCAAAGCAGGAGAACCAGGCTGATAACATTACCACCAATACCAAACTAAACATCCAGTCTGTTCAATGGATCCACAAATCCAGTATCAACAGGCAAGAAATTTGACCTCAAACTGCCTATTATTGCAGTTGGTTTATTATAAACAACTCCAGTAAGGTTAGATTACAAGACGACTTCATAAAATGTGAGTATGCTTTAGAAGTAAAATTTTTTAATCACTTCCTCTAAGATTTAGTCCCTGTAAGATAGCTTACCATAGATAGCTTACCATTGCGTGGGCAAATTGTTTAAATTGTGCAGACGCGAGATAATCCTAAAACCGTAAACAAAAGATTTTGTGAAATAAAGGTAATTTTCAAATACAAAATTAAAACAATCCAACTTCTTTGATGACAAAAGATTTGCAGCATTTTTACACGTCAATTTACTTCAGTCTTCTTCAGTCAGGCGAAATTCCAGTTTATGCTCTGTTCTGATAGAATATTTGTTTAGACCTATGAATGCAAACGTGCACAAAAGATTCACCGACTCATTCTCAATTGAAGTGGCTTCCTTCGTGTGATTCATAATTTTATCGGAATATAATAATTAATTCTTCTTGCTATATAGATTAAAGTATGAAGTTAATGGAGTTCATTCCCTTCACAAAACCGAGCTATACGTTCCATTAAATTTCAAGTAAGCATGAATACTGGAATGAGAAAACAGGAAGTAGAACCATCTGTGCTTTTCCCAAAAACCTTATAAACGTTAGAGAATTGAAACATTTATAAGCAGAAATCGAAATCCATTTGTAGTTTTCATTCTGTTGACGATCTTCGTAACAATATCGATTTCTCACCACTGTTTAAGGTCCAAAATCTGTAAAACAGACTACAATTCGACTAAACCTGCTCAATATATGCATAGTTTGTACATATTTTATCACCCAGATAGTGGATAAGATTCATAATCAGGATTTTGAGGGGAGAAACTAAATAATGCACGCATTTTATCCACTGATCAACGATAAGTGCCTAACGTTACCACAAGTCAGACATTCACATATGCACATTATCATCTCTGGAAAAATTATAATAATTGTTCTTAATGAAGAAACAAATCCAAATCTTTGCAAGAAGGAAACTGCCAACTAAAGCGACGGTCTCTTGGTACTTCTTTACAACTACCCCTAAAAGAATGAAATGTAAAGTTGACATTAACGTTATTTGAGCAGAAAGCACAGTGTCGAAATGTAATTGTTTCGACAGCTTTAAAATAATGTACGTAAATATTTGCTTTCCTAAAATAGGCACCAAGAAAGATTTTTGGAAGAAACATTCGATTCAGTCAACTCGAGCAAGTTATTGGCGCTTTATCTTATCGATCCTGTAAGAGCAATTGCATAGTTGACTTTGACCGGCTTGAATGCAGAAAGTAAAAATCCAGAAGGATCACCGCAAGGCTGCCGACTCCAATAATTAATCGGTTTGGAATACAAATAATTGTAATGATACTGCCTTCAAATTTTGGCACAAAGGCTGACATCTGTGAGGAAGGGGTCTAGTGAATTACACCGACCCAGGTACTCAAGTGGTACTTAATTTATCGAGCCTGAAATGATAACAGGTAAAGTCAACCACAGCGGAATTTCAACCAGAGACATTGTGTCCGACGGGCTAACGATTCTGACAGCTCGCCGTTGTAATAACAATGGTTTCAAATTTTGGCACAAGGACAGTAATTTCAGGGGAGGGGATAAGCTGATTACATCGAATCCAGAACTCAGCTGCTACTTATTTTATAGACGCCCAAATAGATTAAAGGTAAAGTCTATCTCTTCGGAATTTGAACTCATGACGTACAGACGGACAAAATGTCGCTAAGCATTGTTGCACGAAGTGATGGCGATACCTCCACCTCACCACCTTCACCGCCGTAATAATAATAAAATTGAAATAATCTGTTGTAATATAGACGCAAAGTTTGAAATTTTGGTAAGAGAGGAGTGGTCTATTATATCAACTCAATTACATCGCTCAACTGGAAGGTATTTTATCGGTCCCGAAAGGATGAAAGTCAAAGTCGACCTTGGACAGTAAAGACGGACGAATTACTGCTAAGCATTTTGTTCGGCGCGCTAAATATTCTACCAGCTCGCCGCCTTATATAATAATAATAATAATAAGAAGAAGAAGAAGAAGAGAAGAAGAAGAAGAAGAAGACGAAGAAGAAGAAGAAAAGAAGAAGAAGAAGAAGAAGAAGAAGAAGAAGAAGAAGAAGAAGAAGAAGAAGAAGAAGAAGAAGAAGAAGAAGAATAGTAATAGCAATGATGATGATGATATAGACGACTTACCTACACATGCATTGTAGCAATGCGCGAGAATGTGATGTCGCTACAGAAAAACACTGTGAGTACAGTAGACAGGAGGAACAGTGAAATGGTGAAGGGGCTATTAAGGATGAGGAACAGGAACGTTATACAGTGAACTCTGATTCTGGGGTGGGTAGTCATGCAGGGGAAATAAACCAACTAGATAATGAATTGCTTGAAATTCAAAGACGAATTCACCGACTTGATGAATGCTCCAGAAGAAAAACTCCCAATGAATAGGAAAAGGGTAGATAGGAGTATGATATATAAAGTAACACAAAAAATAAATACTGTCATACCATACATCCAGACGGACGACATAACATAAACGAGAAATCTTTTCCAAGCTATTGCACTACGTGTTGAGGAGAAATTACAACTTAAGAGTACAAAGAAATGGTGGAGCAAAAAAACATTGTGAAAACAATAGATTAAAAGGGACATAATGCGGACAAGGCTAGATCTAGGAATAATTGAGCAATGGTTAAGAGGAAACTAGGAAAATTAGAGAAGAGATATAAAATACGGAAGAACGGGTTTGATGCAGTAATAGAATAGTTAAAACAGAGAACTATGGCAAAAGTCCAGAAGATCGGGAGATTTGTGAACAGAAATAAACAGTTCGAAGAGAACAGATTGTTCAAAAATAACCCGAAACAATTTTTCCGAACGTTAGAAGGACACAATGGAGAAAATGTTGTCCCGGATGCAAATCAAGATAAGAAGTTCTGGAGCGGATTATAGGTAAACAATGTGGTGCATAAAAGGAATGCAATGTGGATAGGAACTATCAAGACAGAATTAGAAAGAGGAAAGAAACAAAGGAATATTGTCATAAGCACGATTGCCGTGAAAGAACAAGTGGGTAAAGTGCCTAACAGGAAAGTCCCCGGACCACATGTGGTTCATGGCTTTTGGCTGAAAAGAAGCCACGCGGTGCATGAAAGACTAGAAGCCCAATTGAATTAATGTGTTCAGAAAGGTACAGAGCCCGCGTGGATAATGACCGGAAGGACAACACTTATAATGAAAGATAGAAGATAGGGGAATATTGTGGGAAACTACCGTCCCATAGCATGCGTAAGCATAATCTGGAAGACACTCACTGGAACATGTGAGGCAAAGACATATACTTCTCTGGCACAAGAAGAAATACTACCAAGGGATCGAAAAAGATGTAGGAAGAGTTATCCATGGTACCAAGGGAACCACGACACTGCATGGGGCGCTACACCCTAAAGCAAACGTAAACAGACTGTATATGAAAAGAAAGAATGGTAGTAGGGGTCCAGTTAGTATAGACCATTGTATAAGGAGTGAAAGGAGAACGCTTGCCGAGTATTTGATACGTACTGATGAGGACATGCTGCAAATGAAACCAATGCATGAACAATACCTCGGAGAAATCGAAGGAAGAGACAAGATCAACCCTCGGAGATGGATAAGAAAAAATGATCTGAAAGAATGCACTAAGGTATTGATATGAAGCGCACAGAAACAAGCTCTGAGAAGTAATTACACCAAGTTACAAAAGAATATGAGTATCGAATCTTCCCTTTGTAGGACGCGTGGCAGCAGAAACGAAACAATCTCCCATATTGTAAGTGTAACAAGCTGGCCAAAAAGCACTACAAAATGGAGGCATGATAACGTGGTTAAGTTCGTCCACTTGGAGGCTATGTGAAAAGTACGACCTGAACATCGCAAGGAAATGATATGAACATGAACCAGAATGAGTCACCGAGAACAAAGAACATAAGATACTGTGGGATTTTACAATTCAATGTGACTCCCTAATCGAGGCTCGGGGACTAGATATTGTCGTAGATAAAGGAAAAAAGGAAACCACGGTCATAGATATACCTGGAGATGCACGCATAAAGTGACAAGGAACTAGAAAAGATTGAGAAGTACAGACTACTAAAAGACGAAATTGCAAGAATGTGGACTATGGGGAGAGTAGTTGTAGAGGCACTCGGAGCACTAACCAGCAAGTTCGTGAAATATGTCAAAGAAATCGGAATTGATATGAAAGCGGAGCAAATATCAAAAACTGTTCAGTCGGGAACAGCAAGGATTTTGAGATTGTTACTTGAATTTTGAATGTCTCCCACGATAATTAACAACCAAGTATCAAAGATTCTAATGTTCGGAAAGAGATCCCGAGAGACCTCTGGCAGCAGGCTGCTGACCGTTCTTACAGAATCTACCAGAATAAACAAGACCGAACGTTCTGAGAAGTGAAACAACAACAACAACAACAACAACAACAACAACAACAACAATAATAATAATAATAATAATAATAATAATAATAATAATAATAATAATAATAATAATAATGATAATAATTATTATTATTATTATAATTCTTTCTCATATAGACATAAGGTTTGAAATTTTTGAGGAGGGGATTACTCGATTATATCAACACCAGTGTTTCAGTGGTACTTAATTTACTGACCCCGAAAGGATGAAAATCAAAGTCGACCTCGGCGGAATTTGAACTCAGACCGTAGAGACAGACGAAATACCTATTTCTTTACTACCCACAAGGGGTTAAACACAGAGAGGACAAACAAGAACAGACAAACGGACTAAGTCGATAATATCGACCCCAGTGCATAACTGGTACTTATTTAATCGACCCCGAAAGGATGAAAGGCAGAGTCGACCTCGGCGGAATTTGAACTCAGAACGTAGCGGCAGGCGAAATACCGCTAAGCATTTCACCTGGCGTGCTAACAATTCTGCCAGTTCGCCGCCTTGATAATAATAATAATAATAATAATAATAATAATAATAATAATAATAATAATAATAATAATAATAATAATAATAATAATAATAGTAATAATAATAATAATAGTAATAACAATAATAATAATAATAATAATAATAATAATAATAATAATAATAATAATAATAAGAGTATCTCAACAGGCACGATAGAGCTGCACAATATATTCACTGGGTAATCTGTAAAAACCTGGATTTGCCCCATGAAAAAAACTGGTGGGAACACAAACCACCCCCAGTGCTTGAAAATGACCACATCTCACTCCTCTGGAACTTCACCATTCAAACTGACAGGAAGATAGATGCAAATAGGCCAGACATCATATTGAAAGACTTCAAACAAAGAACATGCCTCCTCATTGATATGACTGTCCCAATCGATATAAACGTATCTGTCAGGACCTACCAAAAACTGAGCAAATATAAAGATCTTGAAATAGAAATCAGCAAAATGTGGAAGCTGAAGACTAAAACAATACCTGTTGTCATAGGTGCCCTGGGAATGATAGCAAAAGGGGCTGATAGCTACCTAACTCAGATACCAGGAAACCCAAAAATGGCAGAAGTTCAAAAGATAGTGCTCATGGGAACTGCTCATATCCTACGCAAAATACTCTCTATGTAACCTCAAGGTTTAAAACAACCATAATTTTCGGTTTAAAAAAAAAAAAAAAAAAAACTTTTTTTTTTAGACATTCATTAGTACAACATCCCCCCCCCCCCCAAATATATGGCACACTAGGCATAACAACAACATGAACTTCCAACCCTGTTGTCTCTTGAGGTCTCTGGGTGAGACTTGGAGCCAACTTATACAAATATAAAGCAAAAGTCAAACATAGAATAATAATAATAATAATATAGCAATAATAATAATAATAATAATAATAATAATAATAATAATAATAATAATAATAATAATGTTAGCTATAAATTCCTTAGCAGTTCCAGTTGTTACTTATAGCGACAATGTGTTGAACTGGAATATGAGTGAAGTAAAGAATATAGATAGGAAAATACGCAAGCTGCTGAGTTGTAATAGGATGCACCACCCAAAGGCAGACGTAGATCGCCTTTACCTTCCCAGAGCCCAAGGAGGTCGAGGCCTGATCCAATTTGAACTAGCTTACAAAACAACCACAATTGGACTGGCCAAATATCTTGAAATAACGAATGACTGGATGCTAAAGCTTGTGGAAAATCACGAGAGACGAAAGAAGCTTTATTCTATCATAAAGGAAAGCAAAAAATTTGCTATTGATCTCGTGCTGAACAACCCGAGGGAAGTACGGCAACTATTGTTGCAAAGAAGGTGAAAGTAATGGCAACGAAAAAAGTGCAGGAGCAATTGGCTGATAGGTGGGAAGAGAAACCTCTGCACGGCAAATATGTGGCCCGCAGCAAACAAGCTGATGTTGACCAGAAGCAAACCCATCAGTGGCTACGGAGCTCAGGGCTAAAAGCAGAGAGCGAAGGTTTCATCCTGGCTGCTCAAGATCAAAGCCTATTAACCCGGAACTACCAGGCCAATGTGATGAAAAATGGAGCAGGCCCAAAATGCCGATTCTGCAACGACATGATTGAAACAGTGGACCACCTAATCTCTGGATGTAAAGTCTTAGCACCAGTGGAGTATAAATTAAGACATGACAGATTTGGCCAATATCTACACTGGCTAATAAGTCGGCATTACAATATCAAAACTGCCGTCAAGTGGTATAATCACCACCCTGAAGCTGTAACTGAAGGAGAAAATGTAACGATTCTGTGGGACTTTCCAGTACATACAGACCGAACCATCAAAGCCAATAAACCAGATATTGTTGTGAA
>NC_043011.1:15178236-15185736 GCF_006345805.1 Octopus sinensis | reverse complement strand
TTCGTCTGTCTTTGCGTTCTGAGTTCAACCTTGCTTTTCATCCTTCTGTGATCGATAAAATAAGTACAGTTGAGTTCTGGAGCCGATGTCATTGACTTACCACTTACCCCGAACTTGCAGACCTTGTGCCAAACTTTGAAACCAAACTTATCACTCTCTGAGTCATTCTACGTCCCCACTGACGGCGGCGAGCTGGCAGAAACGTTAGCTCGCCGGGCGAAATGCTTAGCTACGTTCTGAGTTCAAATTCCGCCGAGGTCGACTTTGCCTTTCATCCTTTCGGGGTCGATAAATTAAGTACCAGTTACGCACTGGGGTCGATATAATCGACTTAATCCGTTTGTCTGTCCTTGTATGTCCCCTCTGTGTTTAGCCCCTTGTGGGTAGTAAAGAAATAGGTATTTCGTCTGCCGCTACGTTCTGAGTTCAAATTCCACCGAGGTCGACTTTGCCTTTCATTCTTTCGGGGTTGATAAATTAAGTATCAGTTGCGTACTGGGGTCGATCTAATCGACTGGCCCCTTCATCAAAAATTTCTGGCCTTGTGCCTTGAGTAGAAAAGATTCTGCGTCCTCCTGGGAGGTATACTAAACGTATATATTTCTGTGAGCTACTTAACCACTTATTTTATAATGCAAGTATGTGACGGAGCGTGGTCAATTGTTTAGCGTGTTGCACTCACGATCGCAAGAACGTAGTTTCAATTCCCAGGCCAGCGATGCGTTGTGTCCTTGAGCAAAAGAGCACATTTCATGTTGCGCCTGTCCACTCAGCTGTAAATGGTGAAACCTACGACAGACTAACTAGTCCGCGTGAAGAGCATTATGACCAGCCATGTATAATAACAGACGTTAGTCTGGGTGATACACTGATGCAATGATAATGCGTACTTTCTGCTGCGAGCACGACATGAATATTTATGGCCGAAGCCAACACAATAAACTTTATGGTATAACGCGGTATGCAATTGTTTGTCTTGATATGGAGTTGTTTATATGGAATAAGAGACTATATGTATACTGAGCTATATGTATAGAATCATATTTCACAAGCAGTACGTACAGACTATATGCAAAGTGATCGGATCTTTTCGGTTTGAACGGCAGTTTTTTCTAGCGGTGTCATATGAAATTGTCACCCATAATTATGACCCTAGTATCGATCTATTGCATTTCAATCTGTTTTAGGGTTAGGGTTAGTTAGGGTTAGGGTTGGGGGGAAGGGTATCTTTTTTTCTTCACAAATGTAAATAAACCTAATCTGTTTCTTAAACGAGGGACATATTCATACGGCACAGAATGTTGTTTACCTCAATGGACGTCATTGATTGTTTGAAATTGCAGAAATTGAAGAAGAAAAAAGCAACAAATATCTTACAAACTATAGAATTTTCTCAATAAAGCCAAGAGAAAAAGATGTTTTATAAACACATTCTATGAGTATACGAAGTTTAAAATTTTTTAGTTACCTAGAAATTATTTTTAAAAAACTGCCGGTCAAACCGAAAAGATCCAAGTGATCGGTATATGAGATACACCGTTCTAGATGTTACAGCGGTTCATGAAGCTATTTGAAATCGTGTCAGCTCTGATCGTATAGCAGGGGGATCAAATGGATTCCAGTTGTTTACACCACTTCATGTATATCTATTGGTTTTGTACTAAGAGTGTTGTATTTTTGTTTTTATTTATTCATTTATGTATTAAGTGTTATTTTGGTATAATGTGTTCATTCATGAGTCCGCTTGAATATTATTTTACAATTTTGCAGGATTCATTCATAGAGCACAAGATGGATAAGTAACCTCTGATTGGCAAGAATTGACCACTGCTTTAGAAGCACACCATACTAGGCGAGACCTCTGCGAAACTGTGGCTATCCTGCATGCGTCACTTATTTTCTCACTTTTGTGTATCTTGGGAATACAGTAGAATTGACTAGTTTTACTTTTGAAATTAGTGATATAGTCATATTCTTTGTCGGTGATCCCTTCTCTATATAATTTTAACATGGATTTTAGGTCTCTCAGGCATAATAATCAAAGTCCCTACTCCTAATGACCTCGAAATGAGACCTATAATAGCAGGTCCGGCATGCGAAACCCACCGCCTCAGTAACTTTTAGATACCCTCTTAAAACCTTTCCTCAAGCATGTGAAAAGCTACATAAGGGACGACCTGAAACAATAAACAAAAACACCCTACTAGTATCCTTCGATGTAGTCAACCCCTATCCCAATATTCCCCACAACCTAGGAATAGAGGCAATTCAATTCTGGCTAGAGAATTACGCCAACGAACTCCCACGTCGCATCAAAAAACAATTCGACATAAAAGGGCTAAAATTCATCTTGGGGAATAACTACTTTGTCTTCAATGACAACTTCTATCGACAAAAATCGGGGACTGCGATGGGTACGAGAATGGCTCCTTCCTTTGCTAACCTAGTGTTGTGTGGACGCCCCCAGACGATGAACTAAGCTAGCCAATACGTAGATATAGAGGGAGAAGTCTAGACGTCGGCAGTTGAGTAGAGGTCATCGGAACGTGCGATATAACACCTAGTCGTGGGATATCTAGAAATTAGTGTTTATCGTAAGGTTCTAGAAAAATACGGCAGCCCATTCTCCATCTACAAAGAAAGAAATACCTGGATCACTGTTTCATTCTTTGGCATGAAAATATAGAGAGCCTCAAAGAATTCAAAGCACTTATAAATGGACTTGACGTAAACATTCAATTCACGATAGATTATAGCCATCAACAACTTCCCTTCCTCGACATCCTCATTAAGAAATCTAACAACGTAATAGAAACAGATATATACTATAAGCCCAGGGACTCCAAGCAATATCTACCGTTCATCTCATGCCACCCAAAACATACCAGAATGAATATCTCCTTCAACCTAGCAAAAAGAATATGTACTATAGTTTCTAATGCAAGCACCAAGGACACATGACTACATGAACTAAAGGATACACTCATCATCAGGAACTACTCACCTTCACTGATTGACATATGCTTTCAACGTACCCTACAACTCAACATCCACGAACTCAGACATCCCAAATTAAAGAAGGATTTACACCCAGATTTCTTCTTCTCTGCCAAGAATTCACAACGTCCTCGAACCTACAAGAGTAAACAAGAGAGACAGAGACAGGCAGAAACAAGGAAAATGCCCCTTGTACTTGAATACTGTATAGATATTCTTTAAAAAAAATTTTCATTTAATTTTTCCAAAATTTGATTGTTTTCCATACTTACAGTTGAAAAAGTCTCAGTGACTGGAACCGGTACTGAAATGTTCTTTATAAAATTATTTTGGCATTTTCTACCTTGACTTTTTTCCATATATATATATATAATATATATATATATATATATATATCAACTCGTGTGTTCCCTTTAAACCTTCAACATATATTTATATATATATAAGAAATGAACGTCCATCGAGTTTTAACTAGCAGCTGGTCAAACAATTGATTCTAGAAGTTGAATTTTGTATCGTATAATGTTTGCACATACATACAGAATGTTCTGGTTAAATATGACAGTTTGCGTAAGAGGAAAGGTAAAAACAACATTCCATCCAAAATTAAAGGTAATTTTTAAAAACTGAAAACATAACTAAATTATGTTGAGGGACAACAGTTTGCGCAAAGTAACTGCCATCAGCTTCCATCCAGAACCAGGTGCCTGCTTTCCTCACTGAATCTATGAAAAGATATTTGAACATCTCTTTGATTTCAGCCCCCAGCTCGGCCATGGTACTGCAGGCAGAGTGGTTGGTACCTTTTTCAACTGCCACCCCCACACAGTAACCTGTGGGATTACAATCGGGATAATTAGTAGGCTAGAAACTGGGACTGGTGAAGTCATAGAAATTCTTCTGATTGTTTACAGAGGTGTGGCAAGGAACCGAATCCTGCCACCATTCACATGGCCTAGTGGTTAGAGCAGCGGACTCGCGGTTAAGGGACCGTGGGTTCGAATCTCAGACCGGGCGATGTGTGTGTTTTTGAGCGAATCACCTGGGCTCCGAGTAATGGCGAACTTCTGCTGACTCTTTCGCCACAGCTTTCTCTCACTCTTTCCTCCTGCATCTTGCAGCTCACCTGCGATGGACCGGCGTCCCGTCCAGGTGGTGAACATATACGCCAAGGAAACCGGGAAACCGGCCCTTATGAACCAGTCACGGCTCGAGAAGGACAAATCACCATTCATATAGCTTTCCAGGAGCAACCATCTCCAGCCAGAGTTCAACCACGGGCTCTAGTAGCTTCACATAGCTATCTGAACTGAGTTTAGGGCTCAGTTCAAAGATGCGGATATAATTTCAAGTATGCAGATGCAGTCAGAAACCCTTCCGTGTCCTTTCCCGCTTGCCACGGCTTCGTAGTCCCCGTTACAGTTGTCCATGTCACATCTTCAAGCATTTACGCGTGTTCCCAGAGCATTGATGACACAATGATGTCAGCACTTTGATACCCAATGCAAATCATAATGATACAGGTAAGTCTTTACCAATATTCTAATGGCTTCCTCTCAGCAAACTTTCTCTCAATTACTGATATAATCTTTATGATCTCTAACACCATTGACTGTTCACTAATCCATTTAGCAGTTCCTGAAAAACGGAAACATAAATAATCTTCAAATTTAGCCCGAACAGCTAATATATATATATATATATATATATATATATATATATATATATATATATATATATATAATATATATATATATGTATGTATGTATATATATATATATGTATATATACATACATATATATATATATGTATATGTATATATATATACATACATACATACATACATATATATATGTATATATATATATATATATATGTATATATATATATATATATATATATATATTATATATATATATATATATATATATATATATATATATATGCGTGTGTGTATGTATGTAAATATACATATGCTTGTGCGTGTGTGTATATTTTTCGATGTCAATTAGTGTGTTTTTACATTAAAAGACAAACTTTCTGACTCGATAATTAATGATCTATACCAGAGTCGATATAAGCCATTGCAATCTATTAAGTGCGATGCCTCCGAATCAAGAGAAAAGTTGATGCAAAACAGATTTGAGCCAGACGTGTCTTCGGGTTTGTTCGGGTTGAATTCGTGAATGTGACGAATTGGCAGAGTAATTATAACGCATGTTGAAATATTTAGTAGTCTAAATTCCGCTTTCCAATGTTCTGAATGTCTTTCATTTGGGCGGGGGACGATAAATAGATCTACACTTCAAGGGTTCTACCTTGTCACATCGTGTTACACTGATTCTGCCACAGGATTGCGTTACACCCAGGAATATTCAACCACGACACGTTAGTCTCCCAAAGAGTATTTCAGTTACTCGTACAACAGAATGAGCAGAATTGAGCTTGACGGAGGACCTTTCAGCAATCATAATCTCACATATTCCACCATTGTTTATATATTACTTTACTTCTGTATATGAAGTTATTTAAGACGACACAGTATGATTTGAGTAAAATTAGTTACTGTTTCTAGCTAGCCCAGCGACTCTTCAGAGGCTTCTGCGTTTGATCGCTTAGAATTAATTACGAAGAACACGTATATCACTTCAGGTATAGGATTTTGTATATAAAATTGTGTATAGTGTTTAATGTGTGCGCTTTATGGAGAAACAATTATTTTCACAAGAATCTATTCAATTCTACATATGTAGCAATAATTTAATGGAACTAGTAAAGAAATAAAGGCATTGTTGGAAGATATCATTAATATGTTATGAGTAAATTATTATTAGTATATCGTAAGAATACAGATATCATTATAACGACATGAAATGAATATATTATGGTAAGCGGACTACAATAGCGTCGTATGAATACCGATGTCATTAAGAGCATTGATGTGAAGATATAATTATGAAGACATAATAAATGTATGGAAAGGAAGATTACATTAAAATATCAATGGCATAGAAATAGAGATATAAGATATTACATGAAATTATTAGTTGAAAGGGCCTGAAATCCAACAATCTTATACCATGATGAGTCGGAACAACGATCACCTGGGATTGCCTAAGCAATAAGAAGACAAAACAATTCTCTCTAGATGTGTTTAAAATGGTAACACATGTACGAAAAGTAACTTCGACAAGTTCGGTTTTCCAATTTCGTGTCTATATCCGTTGTCTATATAGCTCAGACACTGCGAGGAACTGATCTCACCTGAATTATCTTCCTTGCTTGTTATGTTTTTATATTACAAACATTACCGGAAGAAATATTTGTCTAGGAATAGATGTCGATAATTTCAGTTCATCAAAGTTTTCTGATTCCCCATATTACTCATGTGGGATCTTTCGATATTTCTATTAAGTTAGTAGACAGCTCCCTTGTGATAGCTCTTTCAACGATATTATTATATTAGAACAATCTACATTCATACACACACATATACATACACAAATATAAATATGTATCAATATATATATATATATATGTGTGTGTGTGTGTGTGTGTGTGTGTGTGTATGTGTGTGTTTAAGTATATACATGTGTGTGCGTGTGTGTAAACTGACGTACTAAATATGCAATCATGTCAATTTTATCTATTCCCTGTGGACTGCAAAAAATAATGAAAAAGCCTTAATCAGAGGTGTCTACACCATTTGACAGTCTCAATGAAATAAGTACTTATTCTGTTTATAGACACCAAATCTAGTAACCACAGAGTACAGAAGCCCCAAATTTGCATACCATTAGTGTTTAACATTTTACTTAACAGTGACATGTCAACGGGTAGTACAGTCTACGTAATATCAAAGCATGAGATATGTCTATACAAACATATATATATGCACATGTCTTTATGCATTTATATATATCAGGTTTAAGGCGGCGAGCTGGCAGAAACGGTAGCATGCCGGGTGAAATGCGTAGCCGTATTTCGTCTGCCGTTATGTTCTGAGTTCAAATTCCGCTGCGGTCGACTTTGCCTTTCATCCTTTCGGGGTCGATAAATTAAGTACCAGTTACGCACTGGGGTCGATGTAATCGACTTAATCCCTTTGCCTGTCCTTGTTTGTCCTCTCTGTGTTTAGCCTCTTATGGGTAGTAAAGAAATATATATATATATCAGGTTTAAGGTGACGAGCTGGCAGCATGCCGGGTGAAATGCATAGCCGTGTTTCGTTTGCCGTTACGTTCTGAGTTTAAATTCCGCCGAGGTCGACTTTGCCTTTCATCCTTTCGAGGTCGATAAATTAAGTACCAGTTACGTACTGGGGTCGATGTAGTCGACTTAATCCCTTTGCCTGTCCTTGATTTTCCCCTCTGCGGTTAGCCCCTTGTGGGTAATAAAGAAATAAATATATATATATATATATATATATATATATATATATATATATATATATATATATATATTATATATATATATATCAGGTTGATGCAAAGGTAATGGTC
>NC_043011.1:15155736-15173236 GCF_006345805.1 Octopus sinensis | reverse complement strand
CGAGACCCAATTTCAATACCTGGCCCGCATGTTCAGACTCCGAGGTTACCCACCCATACTCCTCTCTGATGCCCTCACCCGCGCCCGTCGCATCGACCGCACTACGCCCTGTCTCCTTCCCCCCGCCCACCCCCCAACCGCACCCCTTCCCCCTCCTTTTCCACCCCTCTACCCTACCCCTTCGTCGCAAGATACTACGTGCCTTCCGTCGCCTCCAGCTTGATCCCACCACCCGCCCCATTTTCCCTAACCTACCCCTGTCCTCTTTCAAACGAGCCCGCAATCTGCGTGACCTCCTGGTCCACAGCACCCTCTCTCCTTCCCCCTCAGCCCCACACGGATCATTCCCTTGCTCTAGATCCCGCTGCAACACTTGCCCCTTCATCACCAACACCACCGCTGTCACCGGCTCCAACCTGCACACTGTACGCATTAGGCACTCTTTTACGTGCACCTCGTCTGGCCTTATTTACTGCATTAAATGCAACCTATGCGGGATGCTGTATGTAGGACAGACGGGACGCCGGTTGTCCGACCGTTTCACTGAGCACTTAAGGGACGTTCGCCTACACTCTCTTTCTCCCGTTGCACGCCACTTCCGCTCGGCCGGCCATTCCCTAGATGACATCTCAGTGTTTGGTCTCGCCCCCCACCAAGGTCGCCCACTTTCCAGGCTCCACTTGGAGCAACGCTACATCTTCACCCTACAAACTACCACCCCACACGGACTTAACACAGCCCCCTCCTCTTGAGATCTGTTTTTTTTTTTTTTTTTTTTTTGCACACCACCCACACACACACACCACCTGCCTCCCACACGCACACACCCACCCACCTACCTCCCACACACACCCAACCACCTACCTCCCACACGCCTGTTCACACACACACATACGCAGACCCATTTACGTACATACATTCACACATTTAATCACACACACTTACAGACATACTAGCACACACTAACATACAAACCAACATGCACATACACACACACATACATACATACGCACACACATACATACTTACACACACACACACACACAGACATACATACACACATACACACACACATACATACGCACATACATACACACACACTCACACACACACACACACACCGCACGTACATACTTCACACACACACATGCAAACATACATGTAGGCACATACATACATACATGCCCACACATGCACACCCTTACACTGAATGCACACACACATACACCTTTTTGCATCCAGGCAGCCCCCCCCTCTTTTCTGCTTTCCGGTTTTGGCTGATGGATCCTCGGTTCCCGCGTAGCGGGCCGTTCGAGGGCCTTTGCGCTCGCGCGCCTTGGCGCGCGCTGGGGGCTTGGTCGGCCCCTTGGGCTTGCGTTGTACTGCTTGTGCGTTGTGTGCGTGAGCGCGCTTTGTGCGTGTGGGCTTGCTTCGGATGTGCGCGTACGTATGTATGCATACATACCCACACACTCGCATGCATCCCTACCCACATACATACACGCACACCTACTCACACACACATACACACACATACCTGCACACACACACATACATACATACACATACATACCTACTTCAGACATACACACACACAGACATACACCCATACACTCACACTCACACGCATACACACACACACATACACACACACACACACGGACATACATCTATGCACACACATACATACACACATACACACACACAGACATACATACACACATACACCTATATACACACGCCCACACACCTACATACACACACACACACATACATACATACATCTACACACACACGCCTACACACATACATACACACATACATAAACACACACACATACACATATACACACATACGCACACACACATATACTTATACACATGCACACACACACACATACATACATACACCCATATACATACATACACACATACCCACATACTCCTATACGCACCTACACACACAAAGACATACACACTTACACACTCACACAAACATACACACACACATACTTACACACACACTCACCTGCACGCGCACACACATGCATGACAAACACCCATACACTCACACTCACATACGCACACACCAACATAAACACGCACACGCACACACACACCTACACTCCCACACACATACACACGCACCTACATACACACACGCACGCATACACACGCATACACACATACATTACACACGTACACACACACCCACATACACATGCATACACACACACACACAAACATGCACGGACACACCCAGACATACACACATACACCTATATACACACGCCCACACACCTACATACACACACATATACACACGCCCACACACCTACATACACACACATACATACACACACATACACGGACACACCCACACATACTTACATACATACACCTATACACACACGCCTACACACCTACATACACACACATGCATACACACACACATGTACGCACATACACACACATATACGCACATGCATATATACCCACACACATGCACACACACATACGCACATGCATGCATGCATGCACACGCGCACACCTACACGCATACACACACACACACGCACGTACACATACATACATACACACACGCATACATACACCCATACACATACATGCATCCGACACACACATACATACACACTCACACATACATACACACACACACACGGACATACATCTATGCACACACATACATACACACATACTCACATACATTCATCGGACACACTGCCACCCAGACATACACACAGACACACTCACACATCCACACACATACATACTTACGCGCATACTCGCAGGCACGCGCACATACGCACTTGCGCCGGCTCGCGCTGCATACGCGCCGCATACACCTCGCCCTTGGACCTGACGAGACCTCCCGCCCGTTCCTGGGACCGTCGCGTGTCGTTGGGTTTTCCCACGCCTGTCTCCGCGGTACCACTCTTCCATCTTCCCCTCAGCTGGAGTCCTTTTTCCTTAACACCCCCCTTTTTTCGTTACACACACGCGCACACATATACACACCTTGCCTATATATATACATCACTCTTACACACATTCAATCTACTCGCCATTAATACCACCACGACACTGGACACACACACACACTACTACTCAACACACGCTGGCACGCTACATACGCCCCCACCCCTTCCCCTCCCTCCCTTCCTCCTTCCTTCTTTTTCTTACTACTGACCTCCCTTCCTCCTTCCTTCTTTTTCTTACTACTGACCTCGTCTGCTAGCTGACCACTAGTCTCGCCCTACCTCACACGCCTACACACAGACGCACACACTAACACACACATATTTTTTTGTTTTTTCATCTCGCCTCACACACACACATACACACACGCATATGCACACACTCACACATACACACACATCTGTTGGGTTACCAACCTTGTCTCCACTCTTTTGCCTTTAAAAACCCACTTTGCTCTTGTTATCGTCAACATCCGCCTTTCACCATGTGCAACTCGTAAACACCAGTCGTCTTTTTTCTCTTTCCCTGTTGCCCGCTCTGGGATCTTCTTTCCTCTCTCTTCCTTCTTTATGTTTCCGACGAAGAGCTCCGCTCGAAACGTCATACCTCCCTGCTTCCATCTCCTGAGCGCCTATTAATAATAATACTGTAATTGTTCCTGTTGTTGTTTTTGTTTCCCTTTTGGATTAAAATTATATATATATATATATATATATATATATATATATATTATATATATATATATATATATATAATTGCAGCGTGGAAGGTGTTTATAATCCATTTAAGAAACACACAAAAACCGTTAGATTCACTTCAACATCTAAATTTAATTTGCCATAATATATTCGTCGCTTTGAGACCGCAGCCTGTTCAATGACAAATCTTCGTACTGCAGCACTCGCTATGCAAGTGCATCTCCATTTATATATATATCATATATCATATATACATATGTATATACGTGTCTCTGTACACACATTTGCACATCAGTCTGACTGCGTATCGGTCAACAACTTTGCATGATATTTACGTATCGGTAAACACAGACTGTATATATACAGACAGATACAAAAATATAATATAAATATACACGTTTGTGAAGCTGACAGAATGATTGATTTTTTGTTTGATGATGAGATTGTGGATTTGTAAATATATACAGATTGTTACATTTGCAGGTCTGAGGTAGGTAGAGACAGATAAACACATAAAGAGATAGATAGATAGATAGATAGATAGATAGATAGATAGATAGATAGATAGATAGATAGATAGATAGATAGATAGATAGATAGATAGATAGATAGATAGATAGTCAATTAAGCTATAAATAAGCGATAATCAGATACCAGATGAGGGGTTTAGACAGAAAAGTAAAGAGAACGTAAATCCACACAGAAGAGGAGACAAAAAATTAAATTAGTTGACAGGAAAATAGACTGAGAGACCAAACCAGTTGGCGAGCAGAAAAAGAAACATGCGCAAGCAAACAGGCTGAATTCTCTCTAAGATCGTTGTTCTTATTCTACAAATTATATTAAGCAAAACCCTCACTACCAGTGTTTTCAGATGTAAATGAAGGCAGGCTAAATAATGTTCTGCTTCGATAATGGCGTCTGATAAAACGGAAAGATTTTCAGCTGCTATTTTGCCAGCTATTCTTTTTTTATCTTTTATTTTTTAGTTGGTCCAGTTATTTGACAGCGGCCAGGCTGGAGGCACAACCTTGAAGGTCGAACAAAGCGACCCCAGTACGTACTTTTATTTAAACTTAGAACTTATTCAGTTGCTAAGTTACGGGGACTCAGGGACGTAAACACAGCAACACCGGTTGTCAAGCGATGGTGGCGGGGAGAAACACTAACACAAGGACACACAAACACACACATAGATATGTGCATATATATATATATATATATATATAAATATGTATGAGAGAGTATTGTAGTTCGCTTGAAGCATTGTGCATTGTAAGTGTTGGAAAACCGATTATAGCAGTGACTCGATCAATTCCTAGGAATATCTGAAGAAGGAATTTTTGTATACCGAACTATTATTATTATATCAGACTATGGATAATTAAATTATAACAGTTATTACAGGCAACCAAGATACACTATCATGGGTAACTGGAATACTTTCTACGAGGAGAGGAGAGACTATACACCTTTGTTTTCATATCGTATATCAGAATTTAATTTTTTCCGGCTATTCTTTCACCCTATAAACTTATGATGCTGCCTCAAATAACTCATAGTTCATAATTCCACTTTTGATCAAAAACTACTCGCTAACATTTAATATGATATAAACTGTGGTATTTATATGTCTTCTTTAAAGAGTATGCCTCTGTGGTAAATATTTAATTTAGATTATAGACTAGACCAAAATAAGTGGAATGCATGACTGGTTTACAACCGTGCTGGCGTTATACTATAACAGTAATTTCATTATAGGCTCAACGCCATTTAAATGTTTACCTGTTGGGTTAAAAAACATTTCTATGATACACATTAAAGTTTTTCAAAAACATTTCTTTTCCAAGGTCATGACTAGCAATTTGTAAAAGTTTGTAGTTGGTTTACAGCAGTATCTAGTATGTCACAGTTATGCCATCAGACCTACACCTATGAGCACATCCATTATTAAATGATAAACAAAGCAAGGAGTAAACATGTAAACAAGTTGTCGTCTCCCTGGTGAATATCTAGCATGTTCAAACATTGGCAGTAAATGTCAAAGTGAATAAAGTTGAATCTGAAAAATGTTAGTAATGGCTTGTGCTAGCAAATAGTAAATGCAAACAGTTTACGAAATGGAATTAGTTTACTGTGAAGCAGAAAAGAGATATCACAAGTTTTAGGCAAAGTCCTTCATTGGTGTGATAAGAAATGTACGCGGCGAAATGGCAGAAACGTTAGTACGCCGGGCGAAATGCGTAGCCGTATTTCGTCTGCCGTTATGTTCTGAGTTCAAATTCCGCCGAGGTTGACTTTGCCTTTCATCCTTTCGGGGTCGATAAATTAAGTACCAGTTACGCACTGGGGTCGATATAATCGGCTTAATCTGTCTGTTTGTCCTTGTTTGTTTCCTCTGTGTTTAGCCCCTTGTGGGTAGTAAAGAAATAGGTATTTCGTCTGCTGTTACGTTCTGAGTTTAAATTCCGCCGAGGTTGACTTTGCCTTTCATCCTTTCGAGGTCGATAAATTAAGTACCAGTTACGCACTGGGGTCGATATAATCGACTTAATCCCTTTGTCTGTCCTTGTTTGTCCCCTCTATGTTTGGCCCCTTGTGGGCAATAACGAAATAAGAAATGTACGCCATTAGCAAATTAGATATAAGGTCACATATTTTCATAAGGGTGTGAGAGAAATAGTAAAAGGAAAGTTTGCATTAATTTCTACTTATTAGCGTTGGTGTAACTATATGTGTATAGTTGCATTCAAAATGTGACCGCGTGTGTATCGCTGGCGATTTTTTTCCTCTGTCTTCCCTTTCTTGGATCTTTCCTTTCCCTATGTTTCTGACGAAGAGCTCCGCTCGAAACGTTAAATCCTCCTTCTTTCTTTCCTTTCCTGAGCGGCCAATAACACTATACTTGTTCCACGTCCTCGCGTTGTTGTGTTTTCATGTTTGGATTAACTTTATATGTGTACTCGCATACACAAATACATATTTCACTGCTGAATGAAGTAATGCTGTCCCCAAACCCCAACTATTTGCATTTGTTCCACACAACGAATGCTACAAATAAGTAGTTATTGATGGAAATATATCTCACAAATTTACTGAGAACAGATAGGGTGAGAATGAAAATTATACAAGACTTGAAAATGATATGAGAGTCACTACGTTTCCCTTACAGAACAATATCCCACAATGCACTTACACAATGCCACTACTGGTAGCAAAATCTGGAATTACTGACTGTTTTACATAGTAAATCCACTCTAAAGATATTAAACAGTGATTCCTAACGGGTGGCATATGCCCCACCTATGGAACAAGGGAAAATTGTAGTGGGGCGTTGGATCCAAAATCTTTTTTTTTTTTTAGAGAGACACAGAATCGTGAAAAATTTCTTTTTAACACCGAACATACTACACCTATACTCGGCCTAGCCAAACAGATTTCTCGAACCAAACGAATCTCTCGAGCGAAACACACTGTGTGAAGACTGTTTGCTACAGTATAGCGCTATTTTAATGCCTTAGTGTGGATATTTCTTTAAGAAAAATATATAATTATGAAATAGCAAAGATAAAGTTGTCTTTTCCTACCATGCGTGGGGCATATATTTTTCTGGAAATTTATGGTGGGGCCTGGGGGAAATAACTTAGGAAACATTATATTAAAACCTATATGATTCTCAATCTGACGCATACTTCCACAGAAGTGATGATATTAACAAATTCTATGCCAGAAGAAAAAAGTGAATAGGCTATAGATCAGTGCAGGCAAATTTTGAGTGTCATATCGCATCTTCAGATAATATTTGCTAAACAAGAAAAGAAAAAACGAATGCATCAATCAAGTGCTTAAAAGTAGAGTGCAACATTCTCTGCATAATATCTTTCACTGTCGGATATCTGACTAGAAAATGCCGCAAAATATGTTATTAGAGCTCATTTGGGCATAATCATGTTACTTACAACGATACTGATTGCCAGGCATACGAAAGGCTGCTCTGGGTAAACATAGGCTCTGTTATTGAATACATACATATCAGCAAAAAGAACATTAGTGTAACAATCTCACCAAGACTTTCATTTATTTTCCAAGGAAAAACGAAAGAAGCCTGATACAGTTAATTGAGACCAAAGAGCAAATTCTCTGCTGTAACAGAACTTAACTGCACAAGTTTACTGAGAACAGATAGAGTGAGAATGAAAATTATACAAGACTTGAACATGATATGACAGTCAATGCATTCCCCTTAATGAACAATATCCCACTATGCACTAACACAATGCCACTACTGGTAGCAAAATTTGGAATGGCTGTAAATCCACTCTAAAGATATTAAAAAGTTATTCCCAATGGGTGGCATATGCCCCACTAAGGAACAAGGGAAAATTGTAGTGGGGCATTGGAACCCAATTTTTTTTTTCTTTTTCTAGAGAGACATAGAAGTGAGCATTTCTTTCAAAATCAGTTTAAAGGAGAATATTTATAACTTCCAACTTTAAAATTTGCATCTGTTTCACTCCCAGTATATATCGGAACAACAAGTTGTGGTATTTAAGGTGAAGAACGTGTGTAAATGGGCCCAAATAATACGCATATTACAAATAGTCTCTAACCAGAACAGTAGAATTGTGTAAAATTTGTATTTTCAACTTGGATGTGTAGCTTCTATCGTTTTTGTTATCCAATTTGCAAAGATGAAGCTTTGTTTCCTTGATAGGAAGCAACTCATTCAGTGTTTGCGCATACAAACACGCGCACACACACACACACTCACACACACACACACCACACACACACACACTCATACACACACACACACATACACACATACATACACACACACATACACACATACACACATACACACATACATACATACATACATACAGACAGACAGACAGAAGCTTGGACGGTAGGCAGTTACAGAGCAACAACAGAATTGACAGGAAGAGTAGCTTCTCCTGGGCCTGCGATGGATACATTACATCCCACTTAGAAGGGTATGCCTTCGTTATCCAGGAACAGGAAATAGATGCTAAATACCTGATAAACAAGAGATACAAAGATATCAGCAAACCTCCACTTTGTGATAAAGAAAAATGTCGGCTCTGCTATACTAGTGCGGATGATATCACCCAAATTGTCTACGAAGCGTGATAGAGTTGCAAAGACTATTTACAATACTATCCGTGGGAAGACTGCTCTGGTGTATACATCAAAAACACGTCAGAACCAGCATGTATTCATTCTTTTAAGAACAAGTAATACTGGTAGAACACACGAATAAAACATCGACTCGGTGCAAATATAACAAACCTGAGATTGTTCTGTGGGACGCGGAACTAAAGTCATGGACTGTTGTAGAGGTCAGCTGCCCAATCGAAAGTCCAGGGAAAAGAGAACATTTATGACGAATTAATGAGGAACTTCCAGCTCTTGTACTCTGACTATGAATTCTCATTTGTGCTTTTCATCATAGGTACATTAGGCTATGTACCAACAAATTTACACAAAACCCTAGAAATACACGGAGAAAGAACAAAATAAACGCGTGTGGATTCTCAAAATCCAATCTATTAGCGGTACAATGAAGATCTGTAAGTTATTCCCAAAATTCTCCATGTTAGACTCATCTTATATATGCATCAACAACTCTAACAACACATCAACTCAACCACATATTCACAAATGCCAGGAACTTTCTTAACTAAGAAAAAGTTTTGTCGCTTTATTAGCGACCGACTTAAACTTTCCTAAGAAGAACTTAAATAAAACTCGAAGAAATCTCATACATACGAGGGGTTGCTGGCAAGCTCCTGGTTTTGGATAAAAGAAAATACAGGAGGATCAGTTAATTATTGATTTTATTCCCCTTTCATATTCACATACTTATTGCAGCGGTTCTTCAGTTTTTTAAACATTGTAAAAGAACTCGGAAAGTTGTGCCTCCAACCAGGTTTTCGCGATACCCCTAAAGCCAGGAACTATTCAGCACCCCCGTACATACATCATGCACGCATGCATGTATCCATCCATGCATATGTATGTATGTATGTATGTATGTATGTATGTATGTACGTATGTATGCATGTATGTATGTATGTATGTATGTATGTATGTATGTATGTCACATAATTTCCTTTAACCAAAGGAATTCTCATGGACATAAGACGCTCCTTAATTCCGACTGGGAATTCTTCCAACTTGTCCTCAAGAGTAGTCTTAACAGCAAATGCCCCTCTAAACTCTTCATTCCTCCCTTTCCAAAAGAATGTATATTTTCCACAAGATTCTGTAAGATGACCATCTCCAGGCATCATATCTGTCACGCATGTGGAAGAGAGTGTAATTCGGCAGGACTTAAACGACAAGCCCAGTTACAACTACAGCCGGCTATTACCGGTAAAGGTTTTAGCTGCCAATTCTGTACAAGACATTGTAGATCTTTAGCTGGGCTAAAATGTCACATTTGACCACAGCACCAATAACAGTTAAGCTTCGTGCAATGGCCATACTCGATAACGAGGGGACAGCCATCATGTATGTATGTATGTATGTTTATGTCAGGTCACTTTCGAGTGCTACTGGCAACATGTAACCCAGTACAACCTGTTGCATGGTCGGGCCGTTGGCGACTAAACCGGCAACCCCACCAAGCTTGCTTCGTGAGGAGGGTGGTTATTGGACACCCTGCGGGATGAAAAACAAAACCCGTCAAAGGGCGGAGGAACTCTTGAGAGTCAACGGCCATCCGATAAATGTGTATTTTGTTTTTCTCTTAAGGCTTAAGACTGTATCATGCGTGGGGACATAGAAATAATCGGACTGAATACCCGATCGCGCAGTTAAACCATTGAGAGTGAAGGACTCCTAGCCTTTGTTAGGGCATCCTTCTAGGAGAAGGTAACTCAGGTAACTGGGATAACTCCGACATAAAGCCTGCGGCTCAGTGGTTACCGATGATGTTGACTTGTTCTTCTTTTCGGATTATGGCTGCTGTTGCTTAGTGAGTGGGATTGACTCAGTGCATAGCCTTTCCTCACTTTATAAAAAATCTTCTTGCACAGGCATTGCACGATAACAACATTGATTAAGCTTCGTGCAATGGCCATACTCGATAACGAGGGGGCAGCCACCATGTATGTATGTATGTATGTATGGTTGATCATGAAGAGAAACGATGTGTCATGTATAAGATTATGAAAATGTGTTAAATGTAATTGTAAACCTAATTTTAGATAAATGGGAGGAATGTAGAATGGTGTAAAAATTCCTTGGTAAGTAGTTGAATATTGGAATTGTATTTCTTATTAGAATGCAGTCTTAGCAAATTTATATATGTATATATATGGACAATACTACGTCTTAATAATTGGATAGGAATATATGAGAACTTAATTGAAATTTTCAAGAAAGGCTAATTTAGAGGAATAGATATTAGATTTCGTTCAGTAAACAAATGCCTAAATGGCCGGCTATTATTGTCTATTGATGTAAAAGAAATTAGGATGGTCAGTATATATGAAGTTAAGAACAGACAAGAAAAATATAAAATAAAAGTAATAGCAATAAATGAAAAGATAAAAGTGTAACTGTAAATGAATATGGTTTAGAGGGAAACTGTTTACAAATGCGCATAAATATACATAAATATACATACACGTGTATATGAGAATAACAATATATGTATATGTATGTGAGTGTGTGTGTAAACACGTATGTACAGATGTTCATAGATATGCGTGTATGTACGCGTACATATACAAACCCATAAGTGCACGCAGACACACGGCCACATATATATATATATCCATATATATATATATATATATATATATATATATATATATATATATTATATATATATATATACATACATACATACATACATACATACATACATACATACATACATGTATACATACATACACACACATACACACACACACATGAATAAAAAGTCAGTAATCAACCGCATTGCTGAGTGAATAATCACTTTTAATAGAGTAATTGTTGGTAATACGGTACCATCGTTTCCCAGTGAATCAGGCTGACCCATACCAATTTTTGGCAATTATTGAAGGGCAGATAGAATAATCCTCACATAGCAACCATATTTGTTAGACCAAATAGCTCAAAGACAAGGGCTAATCAAATCCACAAATGGATATAATTATTTAAGGATTGTAATAATGTTTTCCTTGCGTTGCATGCTTTGCATAATGGTGGCGACATTGATATGCTCACATATACGTTAAAAAATACTATTTATAATATATGCAGACATGTACTATAAAAATGTTAAATACAACATCGTGCAGGTTCACAATGTGTAATTGGTATTCTTTCTGTGAATATGTATTGGAGTACGTATGTTCATAAATACACAAACATACACATGTGCCATATTGGCACTATACACATAGTAAGTTGGGTATTGCTGTTACCACAAGAAGAATGTGAATAAATGCAATATCCAATAAGTGACCGAGGTGCATTGAATGCTCTCGCTAACCGCTGCTGAGACGATTTTCATCTCCCACGCATAATAGTGTGTGTGCGTGTGTGCCTTTGTGTGTGTGTATGTGTGTGTGTGTGCGTGCGTGTGTGTGTGTAATATTATGTATATGTATGCATATATGTCCGGTAGCTTAGCCCCCAGTAGTTAGATTGTCGGTCAATATCAATCCCGATATTATAATAAATATATAACGTTGAATAAAGAGAAAATACAAAGTACAGTAAAACATAAAAATGTTACTAAAAGCTTAAATAATGAGGAAGGCTATGAGCTATTGCTCGTAAAAAAAATCCATCCTATTTTCGGGACTATACTGCTCAATATCTATCTGCAGCCGTTATTTATACATATCACCGTGATCACCGTAACCGATCAGGCTATTAGATGTTGCTACACATCGCTGGTCACAATGCGCTTCGCAATGTTTTAGCCTTCAAATGACGCCACCCCGCTGGCTAAGCGAGCACGCCAACAGAAGAAAGAGCGAGAGAGAGTTGTGGCGAAAGAGTACAGCAGGGATCGCCACCACCCCCTGCTGGAGCCGCGTAGAGCTTTAGGTGTTTTCGCTCAATAAACACTCACAACGCCCGGTCTGGGATTCGAAACCGCGATCCTACAACCGCGAGTTCGCTGCCCTAACTACTGGGCCATTGCGCCTTCACATTTATACATATATATACTGTTTTTAACCACATCACATCCACACAATATATTATCTCCGGATTAGTACTACTGTGAATTAGTACTACAAGTAACGACACAAAACTTATTTGGCAAGTAACATTTTGTAACAGTTATAAGCAGAAGTTACCAAGTTGTGCATAGTACGATATATAAAGTATAAATGTAAAATAGAAATAAAGACATATGGAGGGGTACAAACGCAATTTTCATTGACCCACCGAGGTTGTATCAACTTGAAAATAGAGAGGATGTAGATCGCACCAAAATAGTTTTATGTAACTCTGTAAATATGACTGAAATTGATGCACAAAACATGAACAGTATGTCCCATTACGCTAATTCAGTTAAAATAGTGAGAAAGCCACAGGTTTTTTATTAAGGATTGCTCAGCAGTTGTATTCTAAATTATATGGCAGTTGCTGTAGCATAACAACTATCTTTTGCAGATGGCGGGACGGTTTATAAATAAATCTCACGTTCAGTTATTCTTTTTAATTTTTAATTTTTTATTGCCGGTTAGTGCTTTGAATGAATATTTCGATGAATGGTATAATGGAGAGATGAATGGTATAAAGGCAGCGAGCTGGCAGAAACGCTAGCACGCCGAGCGAAATGCTTAGCAGTATTTCGTCTGCCGCTACGTTCTGAGTTCAAATTCCGCCGAGGTCGACTTTGCCTTTCATCCTTCGGGGTCGATTAAATAAGTACCAGTTACGCAGTGGGGTCGATGTAATCGACTTAATCCGTTTGTCTGTCCTTGTTTGTCCCCTCTGTGTTTAGCCCCTTGTGGGTAGTAAAGAAATAGGTATAATGGAGCGCTTGTTTTGCTGTTGTGCTGCCATGGTGGATTCGGAGGGAGAGAAAAGAAAGCGTGGTAGGTGGGAAAGTTCTGGGTTAGCTGAGTTTCAATTTGTTGTTCTAAGGGTATTGGGATACGTTTGGAGTTTTATAGTTTAAATCGTTGTATATATGGACAAGTTTATATTATTGTTCTGCTAAGCAGAGTTTGTATGTGCTTTCTCGAACATAATACTTATTAGTTTTTTGGACGATAGTTCAATTTATGGTTAGATGACCGGTCCGCTAACTTTTAGGAAATATACATAACATTAGCTTGCTTCTGTTTCTGAATGACTCTGTATACTCCATGTGTGGTTTTCGCGAATGTATTCTCTGTGACACAGATACGTTCTTTTAAGTGTTATAAATAAGTATGTATGCATTATAGACCAGTTCCTTCCCAAGACATTTGTTGTCTAGTGGACATTTTTCGAGAGATCTACAATTGCATCATTGTTGGAGGTGTATTATTCGTTTTGATTTTTTATGAACCTATATTTGGAGGCAACTGCATTGACAGTATTCCTATCGTATATTATATGGTATTTATATGAATTTTCACATAAATGTATAACTTCCAAGTGATTTATATGTTTTATGTAGATATTTAGAATCTGAATTTTTATTTAAATATGATAGAAAGAGAAAATAACGTGCATAAACACAAATAAGCACAAATGCGTACTTGAATACACACACTCAGACACATACAAAGTCTGAGTTATATTCAGTTAGCCTACATATTAGGATGTACTGCTTTTAAACTTAATTTGTTGAGTACTATAGTGGAGTCTTTCTTTTAACGACTTACCAAATGTGCTTTACAAACATACAGTCATACATGCAGATAAACAAACAGACAGACATATACAATTATAGTCAATATACGAAGCAGAAAACAACTCACTATAGAAAACATTTAGTAGCGCTCAAATGATTTGAACTTACACTCCGATTTACACTTGAAGAATCAAGTATAAATATATATGTTTTATTGACCAAACTTACTCATATTTCATACAAGAATTAAAGGGAAGCAGGCATCACAAAGCCGGCACCTATCTCTGATTGCTCGGAGTCACTCGATTAATTTTAGCAAATATAATTGATTAAAGATTTGCAGCCGTTAATTGAAGCAAACAAACATTGGTAAATTCCACAGCCTCGTTCATTAGGGTGGATAGATAATCTCGTTTCACGTGTTTACATGTATATGTAAGAGAGTCTGGGAAAATAAACAGTCCGCAAACATAAAGATTGTTGTTTACACTACTTTATGGCCGTGAGACATGGAGCTTCTACTGCAGACAGGAGCGGCGTCTCAACGTCTTCCACCTTCGTAATTCGAAACGCATTTTGGATATGAAGTGGACCAATGGTTGTTCCTTCTCGAGCCATGCCTGGCTCATAAGGGCCGGTTTCCCGGTTTTTGGCGTATAGGTGTCCCACCTGGACGGGATGCCGGTCCATCGCAGGCGAGCTGCAAGATGCAGGAGGAAAGAATGAGAGAAAGTTGTGGCGAAAGAGTCAGCAGAAGTTTCGCCATTACCTTCTGCCGGAGCCGCGTGGAGCTTAGGTGTTTCGCTCGTAAACATACATATCGCCCGGTCTGAGATTCGAACCCGCGATCCCTCGACCGCGAGTCCGCTGCTCTAACCACTAGGCCATGTGCCTCCACAAGTGTACCAACCGCATCAACAACACCGGAGTCCGTAACCGCACCAAGATACCCAGTATATACAAGCTCCAGCAGCGCCGTCTGCGCTGACTCGGTCATGTACATCTCATGGATCCCAAAACACCTCTTATGGGGAATTGGCCAACGGCACAAGAGCAAGAGGACGATCTCCGTTTCAAGGACATCTGCAAAATAGATATGATGTCAGTAGATCTGGACGCCCTGAGATGAGAGGAGGTCGCAAATGATCGCCCTCGCTGGAGACAAATACTGCATAAGGGGATGAAGCAAGGTAAAGAGAAACAGAAACTTGCTACCAAAGACAAGCGTACTCGACGAAAGGAAAAGCCCGTAGTGCCGATAGAGAGCTCCTTCAAGTGCAGTCGCTGTATGTGTAACTGCCACACCCATGTGGGCTTCTACGATCACAGTAGACAATTTCTTCCTCCGCAGATCCATGATCTGTTGAAACCGACGGATGCCTACTACTACTACTACTACATGTATCTATGTTTATAAACTAAAACCCAAGGTTTTATCTGTTGATTTTGTATGTTTGTATGTGGGTATGTATGTACTTACGTACATACACATGTGTGTGCGGGTATATATATATGTATGTATGTATATTTGTGTGTGCACGTGTGTATGTGTGTGTGTGCGAGTATTTTTTTTTCGTTACAGCCATTTGACTGCGGCCATGCTGGAGCACCGCATTTAGTCGAGCAAATCGGCCACAGGACTTATTCATTATAAGCCTAGTACTTATTCTATCGGTTTCTTTTGCCTAACCGCTAAGTTACGGTGACGTAATCACACCAGCACCGGTAGTAAGGCGATGTTGGGAGTACAAACACACACACACACACACATATATATATATATATATATATATACTCAAAATAAGCAACACGAATAACCTCGTTAATTTGGTACGTTCGTTTCACGCTACATCATTTTATTAAATGTTGTAAGTATTACAACAGTTTTAAAATGTTGAGCAATCATCAGCCATTAATAGAGGGTTTTCATTAATACATAATTTTCATATCAATTGATAACATTATGGAGAAGGTAGATATATAAACAAAGATGTGGATTTAAATTTTAAGAACATTAAAGGCAGTGGAGTTTATCAACTGACTGAAGAATATTCAGAATATTCAGTTGTTTTGAACTGCTAGAAGGTTTGGGAAGAATGATCGTACCAAATTACCGAAGTTATTCTTGTTGCGTATTTTGATTATAATCACCCTATGGATTTATATGGAAAACACCATACAAAATTCTGGTGCATCTAACTTAAGTACCATATTAATTTGAATCTAAATGTTGCTGAACTTATTTACATATATATATATATATGTGTGTGTGTGTGTGTGTAGTCATTATAAGGATATAGAAATCTCTTGTAAGGATAGTTTTATCCAAGATACACTGGTTTAATATATACATTGAAGATATAATTTTTAAATAAATATATTATAGAAATAAATATTATTAAGTAAGAAAATGGAGGGGTATAATCGATACAAATTAATTTTTGATTAATTAACATTGCCTACAACCGTTTCAATTTACACTGAATACAATTAACAAAATATATAGAATAAAATAATTTTGCATTTTTTAAGATTATGAATGAAATATCTTCGGGGCAAAAAGGACATTACCGACTTTACATGTGAATCAGTTGAGGTACTCCAACAGATAGAGGAAAGCAGTGTGTGTGTGTATGTGTGTGTGTGTGCGTGTGTTCGTGCGTGTGTGCGTGCGTGTGTGTGTTCGCGCGCGTTAATAGTTCATTTAAATATACCAATCATGTAATGATTTAAATTTAATAATAAATTAAAGTACATAAAAACAAATGATTACAATAAAGATGATTAAAAATGAAAATAAAGATAAAAAATAAAAATGAAAATAAAATAAAAGTAATAAAGTAATAATTATGAAAATATATAAAAACAATATCTAAAAATTATATTAAAAATATTCATATATACATATATAATGAAAAAAAGCAATATAAAATAAGGATATGAAATAAAAATAGAAACTTTATACATATGGATGTCTATGG
>NC_043011.1:15145736-15148236 GCF_006345805.1 Octopus sinensis | reverse complement strand
TCTGAAGTAGGATCATACGATCACTCGATGAGAGTTGATCTGAGATTACATAGATCAGTCTAACGAGGTCTGATCTAGAACACAATAGCAAGAACAGCTTAATGTATGAGTCAATGGGTCTCTTGACCTGCAAGAGAGAGCAATCAGATTTCACTTAATTTATTTGTCTTTCTATTTAGAGGAGGCATACGACTGAAATGAGGAAAAAGCAACTGGAAATGGGTGTTGTTTAACCCTACTTCAGCTTTCGCTCAGTGAGTAAAAGTTGAAGTAGGGTTAAACAATAGAAATAATTGATCATTGAAACCAGTCTTTACTTCCCGTGGCCCAAACTACGAGTAGCAGAAAATCCTTTCAGAAAATCGAACGGTAGTTGACCTCGGCTGGATTTGAGCCCAGAACGTTAAGGTTCACAAAAAATAACTGCAAGGCATTTTGTCTGATGTTCTGACGATTCAGTCATTCAACGACTTTTGAAATGGTGATGATGAAGATGATTTTCTTGTTATTGTTAGTCTGGTTGATGATGGTGGTTTATCCTTGCTCAGCCAACTATGATCAATACAGCTTTTTCCAGAGAATGATCTCTTTTATTTCTTTGTATCCCGTAAATATTTGCACTGTTCTCCTATCCCAGAGTTGAGTTAATCTCTTGCATTAATGTTCCCCATTTGTTCCCGTTGAAGATTAAATCGCACAGAAAAAAATTTCACAAAACATACGAAGGTATGACAACCAGAAAAGAGCAGCTATATCTCCAACAATCAAAAATATCTGAAAGACTAGATCATTTTAATCACAGAAGCAGCAACAATCACAATAAAACAACAACGAAAACGAGACCGAAATCGCGTGATCAGGTAGTCCTGGCAGCGGAGGTAGCGGTGATTGTCTGCCGCTGGCGATAACTATGACATGCTTTTATGCACCAGAAACCCATATTTGTTTCTTTCTTGATAAACATCGCAGTATTTGTGTGTTCTAACACA
The DNA here is from genome assembly GCF_006345805.1 of Octopus sinensis. Taxonomy (NCBI): domain Eukaryota; kingdom Metazoa; phylum Mollusca; class Cephalopoda; order Octopoda; family Octopodidae; genus Octopus; species Octopus sinensis. The sequence goes on along the minus strand of NC_043011.1, from coordinate 15,147,247 downwards.
ACAGCGACTTTTAAGTGGTATTAAGGCGAGCTGGCAGAAACGTTAGCACGCCGGATGAAATGCTTAGTGGTATTTCATCTGTCGTTACGTTGTGAGTTCAAATTCCGCCGAGGTTGACTTTGCCTTTCATCCTTTCGGGGTCGATAAATTAAGTACCAGTTCCGCACTGGGGTCGATGTAATCGACTTAATACCTATGTCTATCCTTGTTTGTCCCCTCTATGTTTAGTCCCTTGTGGATAATAAAGAAATAGGTATTAATACTGCTTCTGTCGCTCTCTTAAATTTTATAATAGGTTATATTTGTACTTTCTACAGGCGCTGTCGAGACAGTGTGATTAAGGAGTTCGCTTTAAAGTTATTTCATTGCAAATTCAAATCCACTGCGTGGTAACTTAATCAAAGCATATTTTACCACATCCTCAGACAGCACCAAATCCTATAAAAGGAATCGTTTAGATGAAATCTGTGCAGAAATCCCTTGAATGGATTGTATATCTACTTGGATAATAGACTTAATTTCTTGGGTACTTTTCGAAGAGCACACGACGTTGTTGCTTTGATGATAAACAAATACCATGAATGGGGTTCAGTGCTCCCAAGTGCAAGAATCCCTGAATTATGATAACTTTTTACTCGCCAGTTACAGAGGCTCTCAAAGACATACAAGTACACCTATCCTATCACCAAATATTTACAGCTAAAGCTCTACCACGGGAAAATGGTTAACAACAGAATATCTCGATGAATCATTACACGTCATATCACCTTTATATACAAATGTCAGATTTTTCATTTGTTTCCTCCTTTATTTATTTCTGCCTTGGTTCTCCTTCTTTCTTTTCTGAATTTTCCCTCATTTGTCTTACCTTTCTTTCTTTGTATATTTCTCTCTCAATATCTATCATTTTCTCCCGCGAAAAACACACAAAAAAGCAATTATAAATACAAACATGTACACATATAAACATACATACGACCATCAAAAATCTACACTCACCTCATCATCACGGCTTCCAGGTAAGAGAAATTACATTTTTCTACTATTTTTTTTTTATTTTAATATTTCATATTTATCTTCTTTTTATTTTTTTCTTGCTATTCTAATCATTGAAAGAAAATTGTTAGTGTCAGTCTGGGAAAGAAATCTTCAAAAGTAAAAACAAAATTGTTGTGATTTAATTTGCAGCCGTTGATCTTGACAGCTATCACACAGTCATCATTGCATACAGTCACACTACAGTCTTCGCATACAGTCTGCAATGAACTATAGCAGAAGGTTAATGCTGATTGCCCCTATACTACCTCACCCAAACACACGTTTGACATACCAAGACATTTCAGACATTTTCTGAATCTGTATATTGCGACAATGCTATATATATGTACATAAATGTATATGTACTTCAGTGTGTGTATATACATACATATATATATATATATATATAATATATATATATATATTATATATAAAAGGGCTTAGTAAAATAAATTAGTTTGCCGCATACTGAA
>NC_043011.1:15085736-15140736 GCF_006345805.1 Octopus sinensis | reverse complement strand
GTACTGAGGGAACATTGATAAATTAAATTATTGAATTAATCATCTAATAATATTCCAATTTTACCATTCCACTGTAGAACTAAGAATGTCGAGTTAAAGATAACGCGTTCTCCAAAACTCTAATCTTTGTATTTATATAATACAATAAAAAGCGAAAATGAAAATGCTTGATAGCAGTTTAATCCGTGCTACACTGGCTTCAGTAGCATGACATTATAATCCTTATTCGCGCAGAACGTCATACAAAACACCTGCCACATCGTCGATCACCGGAATTGATATTCTTATATTCTTTTATTCTTTTATTTGTTTCAGTCATTTGACTGCGGCCATGCTGGAGTACCGCCTTTAGTCGAGCAAATCGACCCCAGGGCTTATTCTTTGTAAGCCTAGTACTTATTCTATCGGTCTCTCTTGAATAAGTATCTCTCTTGCCGAACCACTAAGTGACGGGGACGTAAACACACCAGCATCGGTTGTCAAGTGATGTGGAAGGGGGACAAACACAGACACACAAACATATACTTACACACACACACACATATATATACGACGGGCTTCTTTCAGTTTCCGTCTACCAAATCCAGGCTATAGTAGAAGACACTTGCCCAAGGTGCCACGCAGTAGACTGAACCCGGAACCATGTGGTTGGTAAGCAAGCTACTTACCACACAGCCACTCCTGTGCCTATGATGACAACAATCATTTATATATATAACACAATGTTATATAATGAAATATATTTTTGCATTGTGCTATATAAATTTCTCAATATAAACAGAATACAGAATTCCATGTGTATCTAATACTATGAAAAGGAAAGATGCGAAGAGGACTTGTGTATTATAGTCGAGGTAGGGTAAATGATGTGTTCTGGAATTCACTTTTACCGGTCTACAATATTACAAAGATCACACAGTAAGCATAAAGAACTAAACTTGAGATTGGTTCTGAAATTCTTTAATTACGTCGTCTTACACGTGTTTCCAAGAAGATTACAGCCGACTTATTTTATCCCAAACCGGAAGATTATACACAAACGTATATCCTTTTATCTGATAGATATCCTTTCATCTTTCATTGCCAGTAATATACTCCTCTTACCTTCTCTCTTTTTGTTCTATGAGTGTGTGTGTATGTGTGTGTATAAACATCCACACACATATATATATAAATTTCTTCACGTGCACTTTACAAACATTCACACACACATATACACAATATATATACATATATGCATATACATACATACAGACATACATATATCTATATAGAAATATATATATATATATATAGTTAATCCAAACAAGAAAGCACAAAAAAACACAACAACGCGAGGACGTGAAACAAATATAGTATTATTGGACGCTCAGGGAAGAAGGAAAGAAGGTGGGCTTAACGTTTCGAGTGGAGCTCTTCGTCGGAAACATAGGAGAAGGAAAGATCCAGAGAAGGGAAGGCAGAGGAAAAAAATCGCCAACGGTGCACACGAGGTCACATTTTGAAAGACCGGAAGGAAAAGGGTGATATATATATATACAAGAAAAAATGATGCCCTTCCCCCACCCCTAACCCTAACCCTAACCCTAAAACAGATTGAAATGCAATAGATCGATACTAGACTCATAATCATGGGTGACAATTTCATATGACACTGCTAGAAAAAACTGCCGTTCAAACCGAAAAGATCTGGAATGCCTACAAATTACTAATATATTGAAGTGAAAATTAGACAGGCAAAATGAATCATCTGTTCATTATCAGCATTATATAAAAATACCTTTCTCTCTCTTGCACAGCCTATCTTTAATTCAAAACATTAGTCACCTATTAATCACAATCGTTCTTGGCTTTTCTTTTTGATATTATTCTACCGCAGAACGAATTAAACTTTTTTTTTTAATCGTCATAAATTCGCCCTTGGGAAGTGTCCTCTTTCCTTACTTTTCACTGTATAACTAACTGAATTCTTAGGACTTAATTCAAATAATAGTAACGCATGACCTCTTTCCCCTAACTTCCTCAGTGACTCTTCCCGCAAACCTTCCATGAGTGCTCTCACGGTTTCTATCTTCCCATTGTGTAACGCACACACAAGTTAAATGGAACAAGAAATCTTCTATGTAAATAAAATATAACAATGATATAGAATATTTACACAACACAAATATATATTTTATGATACTCAATGATCAAGTTGTAGACAAACAAGCAAAAATATTTTATCTATTTTTTTAATTACCTTAATAACAAGAAAACACCCCCAAATTTGACCTCTCCGAATTATACACATCGTAATCACCTATCAATGACAAGTGTTTTCAAATTATGCCACCGTACACTCAACCACATTTTTAATAACCATTCGTAAATTAGTTGTTATTAACTACTACCACCGTGGAGGCACATGGCCTAGTGGTTAGAGCAGCGGACTCACGGTCGAAGGATCGCGCGTTCGAATCTCAGACCGGGCGATGTGTGTGTGTTTATGAGCGAAACACCTAAGGTCCACACAGCTCCAGCAGAAGGTAATGGTGAAACTTCCGTTGACTCTTTCGCCAAAACTTTCTCTCACTCTTTCCTCCTGCATCTTGCAACTCACCTGCGATGGACCGGCGTCCCGTTCAGGTGGGGAACCTATACGCCAAGAAACTGGGAAACCGGCCCTTATGAGCCAGGCATGACTTGAGAAGGAACAAACCACCACCACCGTCCCCTTGGCCAAATAACCTATAGGACAATTTGTTTTCTTAAACTACGCACATTCACACAAAACTCACGACTTTAGTTTACCGATAGACGTAGGAGCAAATGCCTTGATGAGTTTGGTTAAAAGCAAAACAAGCAGTACGTTTGTAGCATTTGATTTTACACATAAATCTTTGTTTACTCTGCTAATGTTGGTTCGATTTTTAATTCTGTTTACGGCTATCTTGTTACTATATTATATTCACTCCCCCTCTAACACACTCACATGCATACAGAATAACACGTGTATGTGTGTATATGTATGTATGTATGTATGTATGTATGTATGTATGTATGTATGTATGTATGTATGTATGTATGTATGTATGTATGTATGTATGTATGTATGTATGTATGTATGTATGTATGCATGCATGTGGTTACTAATTCCGTCTATAATACTGTTCTTAAAAGATTTCGTTTATGTTCTAACGATTTTAAAACATAAACCGAATATATATATGCATATATATATATATATATATATATATATTAGTATTATATTATATATTATATATATATATATTTCAAACGATGACTAGCTTTGCGTAAATCATTGGTTCGTTTTGTTCTCTTACTTTATTATCATCTTATAATCATCTCATAATAATGACTTTTATGACTCGTATTACTACCTCAGTCAATCTAAATGTATATATTTGTCGTTAGCCTTTTTCTATTTGCAATATGCATTTTCGTTGATCTTTCATATTTTACCCTTACATTTCCACGTGTATTTTATATTTTCTTTTCGTAACATATTTCTACTATATATATATATATATGTTCAGGTGTGGCTGTGTGGTAAGAAGCTTCTTTCCCAATCACATGATTCTCACTTTAGTCCCAAGGTGTCTTCTACTCAAGCCTCAGGCCGACCATGACTTATGAGTGGATTTGGCAGACTGAAACTATAAGCCCGTCGTACGTCGTGTGTGTGTTGTGTCTTTGTGTGTGTGTCTTTGTTCTCCTCCACCGCTTGATAACCGGAGTTGGTGTGTTTACACCCCCGTTAACAGCGGTTCGGCAAAAGAGGTCGATAGAATAAGTACCAAACTGTAAAAACACTTACTAGGGTCGATTCGTTCAACGAAAAATTCTTCACGGCGGTGCCCCAGCATGGTCGCAGTCTAATGACTGAAACAAGTAAAAAGTATAAAAAAAAATAAAAGATAAAAGACGTATATCCTTAATTATATGTTTAGAATCAAAACCTACTCAGTTTGACAATTTAAGGCCTCCAAATAATTTTGTCTACCTTCCATGGACGTTCATGTTGTTCAGAGCCTACGAATGTCATCTTTTCCTACTATTTTTTTCCCATAATCCCCAACATCTTTCCCGAAAGTCACCTATACCCTCATCCCCACACTTTGTCTCTCAATATCTTCTACACTCTTGCCATCTACTCTTCACTCCCTCCTCGAATTCTACCTTATTTGTGCGCGCATCTATTCATCCAACTGTCTTTCCGTAGATTTCAGCATTCTTACACCAAATTTTATTCGCTTCATTCATACGGTACTCCCTCTCACATCGTACAGTTCACAGCTTTGGATATTACTCATTTACTCCTTCGATTTGTTTTTAATTTGTATTCTTCTCCCTAATTAATAAGACCACGAGTTTTTGCCAGTACGTGACAACACTATTTTCCTGAAGGATTACGGTTAAGTTCACCGCCATCAATTTTCGGTGAAGAAAGTTTACCAAGAAAATATACTCATAGTATCTCACCATTAAAAACTATTTTATTGGAGGAAAACAAAAAGAGAATTGATGACGGTAAACTTTCCCTGCGGTGAAATGATGACGGCGAACTTACCGGACATGTTCCTATGGTCGTACAATTTTTCCATTTGATATGGTTTTCCTGTATATCTTCGATACGGGCGGATTGCTTGCCTTTCTCCGTTGATGATTAATTTGGTAACAAGACCTAAGGAACCTGGTGCATCCAGTCACTACTCCTAGACACCTCCTCTGCTGTCACATTTCGTGCAATTGTTGCTTTCTAACTTGCACAGTCTTAGATGATCAGGTGACCCCGAATGAAAAGGTTTGGGTTTTGTAACCAATTCGGTATGAGACACCAGATGTATGCAGGGTAAGTTATGCCTTCTGGAATTCACTCCTTGTCTGGCAAAATCCAATTAGAATTCCTTCTGGTAGCTTTTGCCGTTGAAGAGTTCATTCCAAACCCATACTACAAACGTCTCCGGTAGTACTGGAAAACCATAGATATATTGAAGTTGTCCACAGTCTCAGAACTATTTGGTTTGATCTTGGTCGACAAGTAGATTCTCTCGAAGTACGTCGTTGATCTTGCCAGCCTCTAACCCTTTATGGAATTTAAAAATTAGAAATAATAATCGTTTATGAAGTATCAACACGACAGAGGCAATCACATACAGATTCTTTGCTAAATAGCTAAGTATATTGTTGATTTTGTTGGGTAAATATATACCGGTGTTGTTCCGTAAAAACCAGAATAAGGTGCTTATCTCTTATGTTTCACACGTTGGGTATGGAGCAGGCACTCTCGAGATTACTGGCCGGATAAGCTTGTTGAAGTTAGGTCAAGTCATAGTCTTCAAAATCATGTGAACATCAACGTGTATTTTCATTTGTAAATGAAAACGAATGTGAACCTACATAATTGACTGAATAGATTTGCATAGATTTTCAAACAGAAAACAGCGAAGCATTGTTATCTTCAATTGTACGTGCTTTTAATAGGTGTTCTTAATTTTTTACACAGAGAAATCGTCCAAACCAGTTAAACGGCATCAATCCATCTTTATTAACACTGCATTTATTAAAAAGCACTGTATCTATATAATTACATATATACGATTATACGCACATAGTACAAATATATTTACATAACTAGCTTCACAATTAATTACTTTCATACATTCCTGCCCTCTATTTAAATTTTAGGAACTCATTAGGTTTATCTACTACTTTGTCTATGTACTTTAAATACGTTCGCACGCGCGTGTGTGAGTGTGTTGATACATACATACATATATATATATATATATCAGTAATAATATAGGGTGAAATTAATTAATTTGGAATAATAATTAATTACACCAAGTAGATTTCGGAATGTAAAAGCCTCATTCGAGGAAAGTTTAAGTAATACTAAGTAATTAAGGGTTAGCAACGAATTGCCTCACCACACACGAATTTAGAAATAGCAGTCAAAGAGTTATAGCTATTCTTTCTACTAAAAGGGAGATCTCAGTAAAAACACAGCACTTGAAAGGCAACACAGACAGGTAAGAGAGAATGAAATGACGGCAATCTATCATACAATTTTAAGTCACCTACGGACGTACGTTTCGAAATTAAGTTTTAGGAAAGCATAAGAATTAGATAATTATGTCTTACCAACTTCTTTTTCATCAGCGTAGGACACTACAATATGAATAATTGTATATTAAATTTCGAGATACTAGAAGGCATCATCTCAACTCAGTATCAGAGCGAGCTAAAGCCGTTACCAGTATCACCAAATTCAAAGTGTGTGAATGAAAGTTTGTGTCACCAACCCCTTCCCACCAGCGTGTAGCCAAGACAAGATGCTGTGGTCATTTACTGGGATTGAAATATGGTTATCAGTAAAAATATAGGGTGAAATTAATTAATTTGGAATAATCATTAATTACACCAAGTAGATTTCGGCATGTTAAAAGCCTCATTCGAGGAAAGTTTAAGTAATACTAAGTAATTAAGGTTTAGCAACGAATTGCCTCACCACACACCGAATTTAGAAATAGCAGTCAAAGAGTTATAGCTATTCTTTCTACTAAAAGGGATATATATATAAATATATACATTATATACATATATATATATATTATATATATAATATATATATATATATATATATATTATATATATATATATATATATATATATATATATCAAAACATCCATCCATATATATATATATATATATATATATGGATGGATGTTTTGATATATATATACTCTTTTACTGTTTCAGTCATTTGACTGTGGCCATGCTGGAGCACCGCCTTTAGTCGAGCAAATCGACCCCACGGCTTATTCTTTGTTGAGTCTGAGGCCGTGTGGGAAGATGAATGGAGGCATAACGTCGCCAATCACTAGTGACCACTCCAAAACACCAAGATGTTGACTGGTTGTTCGATTTTTATCACTCTCAGAACATGTCTTCAGATTGCACTCTCCTCAGATTGACACCCAAACACTCTGAAATGTTCATATTGGAGCTTCAGGCGTGAACGCCAAGCAGTACAACATGTTGCTTCCAAATTTCTGGCAGAGTGAATTGCATCATGGTGTGGTTTTTCTCACAGACGAGGCCCAACTGACCCTACTATACTAATTAGTCGACAAATTCAAAATCAAACAATGTGCACGCACGAAAAAAAAATATAAAATGGTAACAATTTACCCATCGGCACCCTGTGTATATAGATATATATATATATATATATATATATTATATATATATATATATATATATATATATACATACATACATACACACCTATAATATATATATATTTATACATACATACATACAGAATATATATATATATATATAATATATATATATATGTATGTATGTATGTATATATATATATATATATATATATATATATGTGTATGTATGTATGTATATATATATATATATATATATATATATAATTTTAATCCAACGGGAAAACAAAAAAACAACAATGGAACAATTACAGTATTATTATTAATAGGCGCTCAGGAAATGGAAGCAGGAAGGTATGACGTTTCGAGCGGAGCTCTTCGTCGGAAACATAAAGAAGGAAGAGAGAGGAAAGAAAGATCCCAAAGCGGGCAACAGGAGATAGAGAAAAAAAACGACTGGTGTTTACGAGTTACACATGGTGAAAGGCGGAAGTTTACGATAACAAGAGCAAAGTAGGTTTTTAAAGCCAAAAGAGTGGAGACAAGGTTGGTAACGCAACAGATGTGTGTGTATGTGTGAGTGTGTGCGTGTGCGTGTGTGTATGTGTGTGTGTGAGGCGAGATAAAAAAACAAAAAATATATGTATGTGTTAGTGTGTGCGTCTGTGTGTAGGCGTGTGAGGTAGGGCGAGACAGTGGTAGGCATAGCAGACAGTAGTCAGTAGTAAGAAAAAGAAGGAAGGAGGAAGGGAGGGAGGGGAATGGGTGGGGGCGTGTGTAGCGTTCCAGCGTGTGTTGAGTAGTAGTGTGTGTGTGTGTCCAGTGTCGTGGTAGTATTAATGGCGAGTAGATTGAATGTGTGTAAGAGTAATTATATATATATAATATATATATATATATATATATATGCACACATATATATATGTATGTATGTATGTATGTAGTATGCATCTATGTATTTAATTGAATAAGTACGGCAGTGGTTGTCTCCCCATTGCAAATTGTTAGAGAGAGAGAGTGTGTGTGTGGTGTGTGTATGTATGTGAATGCGCGCGCGCACTTGCGTATTTGTGTGCGCGTGCGCGAACATGTTTGAGATGCATGTATAGGTGTGTGTGCGTAAGTATATACATTCTTGTATTTGTATATAAACCACGGGTGCGTGCATGTTTGTCTGGAAGCATATAAATGCTTTGCTTGCGTGCGTCTGTTTTTTTTTTTACTTTTTTGTTCGTGTATATATATATATTCATGTTTTTGAGTTTTACATGTGCGAATGTGACATATATGCCTGTGTAGTTGCAGCAGCGTTGCAGGATGGGAGGTGGATATGATTGATAGTGTAGAATGATGAGAGTAGAAGAGAACAACACGGACATAAATGTGTGCATGTGTGTGTGTGTGTGTACATATGTGTGCACACAGATGTTCGTATGTGTGTTGGTGGGTGTGCTTGAGCACACCACTTTTATAGGGGCGAATGTAAGAGTTTATAGGGGATGCAGAATATTGTGGGGGTCGGTTTGCGGTCTGCGTAGGCATTGGTAGTTAGGAATCCAGTGGGACAGTCAGTGCTGAGGAGCAGCCAATGTCAAGATTGTATATCTGGGTTGTAGGCAGCCTGTGGTTTTAAGTTCACCAGGAGGGCTTACGTCTGGTGTCAATAATAATATATTTCCCGCGGGTTGATGGAGAAAATGTCGTCTTTCACGGGGGTGGAGCTAGCAATTGTGGACGCTGGGTGAGTAAGGTGGGGACCATGTCGATGATGGTCCATTCAATTTGGGGTTTTTATTTCAGTGGTCGTGGAATCTCCAGAGGAAATACGACAAGAGGTAGAATTGTCTCTATTCGTGTATCTAAACAATACTCTCTTTACCCTAACCTTTTGCACATTCTGACATGAAATCATCCATCTTTATAAATTGTTTTCAAAACTTCTGTATTTTTTTATATCCTTGCCTTGATACATTTCGACACCTTTGTTTTAAACAACAATCTGCGGCAATTATATGCATAGAAACGAATTTAGCTGCCAGACGTTTATTGTTTACTGTTCACACACAAAGGGTCATGTAGAAAGACTCAACGGCAGCCATTGTAACGCCAGCTCTTTATCGCTGAATTCTAAAGACTTGCAGATTAGTGAGCAGGAGACCGTTCCACTTGATGCTCTTCATTCTGTCAAATCTTTATTGTGCATTATATTCAATGTAACTCCTCTGGAGGCATGTTCACTCGACTCTCCCAAACTGCTTAAGCTGTCCTAATTACAACCCTCAATGAAGATATGATGCTGTTGCTAAAGAAAAACGTGTCTGACAAAACTCAACCCATATCATACGCATGTGAAGCTTCATCTCCAGCGAAGAATCGACAGTTCACGTGCGATATCAGGCTCTCGTTGGTAGATCTGACGATAGTTTTTCAAGCTTCACAGAACGACAACTTCTCTCATCCAAGCCATCATTTGACTTTAAAAGATTGTCAAATCAACTGCTAGAGCACTGAAGGATCCAGTGGGGAACATTCGAAATCGTCCAACGAATAGGTGAAGACTAAAATCACAGTAAAGATGCATCCTTACAGCCGAATTCTAGCAAAGCAGATGTCCTTAAAGCCTAACGGACCCTGAAGGTTAGTTCGGCCTCATCTTTGTATCGCACTGAAAAAACAGTCCCTCAACTAGCGGTTCGGCAGCTTAATCAAATTAACACGACCAATCGAATTTAAAGAACTCCTTCCTTTGTTTTTTGGTAAGAAGCACTTGTTGACTTTAATCAATAACAACCCTTTTGCGCGCTCTGACGTGAAATCTTTCACCTTTAGCAATTGTTTTCATAACGTCTGTACCTTTTTTAGCGCCCTTGCTTTTATATGTATCTCGATAAAGATGCATCCTCACAACCAAACTCCAGCAAAGCGGATATCCGTAAAGCCTAAGGAACGTTGAAGGTTCGTTCGGCTTCATCTTTTTACCCATCCATCATGAACTACTCGCTAAAATCTTCATTCATTTCTCCACATTATAAGACAATCATAGTTTATATTCTAGATATATTTCATCTTCTCCCGAGGCGGAATGCTATGTAATACATGCCGACTTCTTTTCCATTTATACTCGTTCATTCTGTTCCTCTCATTTTCTTTCAGTCAATGCTGACTTTCTTTACAGCAATACAAGCTTCTACAAAAGTTTCTTCTTAATAACATAGTGACTGCTGCTATAAAATTTAACTAATCCACGCAATTCAGCAGCAATGAAGAAAAATAAGTAAATTACGTATCAATAGGTTTCTACGAGTTTTAATTAAATGAATAACATGTCAAAAGGAAAATATAAAGAAGAAAGTAGTAGTAGTAGTAGTAGTAGTAGCAGCAGCAGCAGCAGCAGCAGTAGTAGTAGTAGTAGTAGTAGTAGTAGTAGCAGCAGCAGTAGTAGTATTAGTAGTAGCAGCAGCAGCAGCAGTAGTAGCAGTAGTAGTAATAGTTGCAGTAATAGTAGTAGCAGCAGCAGCAGCAGTAGTAGTAGTAGTAGTAGTAGCAGCAGTAGCAGCAGCAGCAGCAGTAGTAGTAGTAGTAGTAGTAGTAGCAGCAGCAGCAGTAGTAGTAGTATTAGTAGTAGCAGCAGCAGCAGCAGTAGTAGTAGCAGTAGTAGTAATAGTTGCAGTAATAGTAGTAGTAGCAGCAGCAGCAGTAGTAGTAGTAGTAGTAGTAGTAGTAGTAGCAGCAGTAGCAGCAGCAGCAGCAGCAGTAGTAGTATTACTAGTAATAGTAGCAGCAGCAGCAGTAGTAGTAGTAGTAGTAGTCTGGAAGTGCTCAATTGAAAAACGTCAGCTTTGTAAGTGAAATTACAGTATACCGGGCACTCAGCCACTAACTAGTTAAAGGCGACCCTAAGCAGTGCACTCACACACACACACACACACACACACACACATACACGCACGCTCACATTCCTTCACACAACTCATTCATTCACTAATTCACATATACACGCATATACAGAGTTTTATTTTAATTATAAGATTTGCGCATATGATTACGTAAAAATATGAGACGAAATTCACCAGAATTCTAAGCAGATAAAAGATAAATTCATTAAATATTTCAGTTTTTACAAATTCAATTCATGAAATGTTAAAAGAAAAAAAAAGTACGTGAAAAAGTTCACACCGAGTACACACTTGGTATTCTCTTCCATATTGTTGTTAGTAGTTTCGTTTCTGTACAACAAAAGTATTTTCGTTGAAATCGAAACTTTTTGGCTGTTTTTATCTAAAACCGTTGTTATGTGCACAGAACGAAGAAATAACAAAGCAGAGAAGACAGTAAGTTTCGTAAAATATTGAAAACTCAAAAACAATCCCCGAATGTTGATAAATAGTTTTGAGGGATCTTTTCGGTTTGAACGGCAGTTTTTAACATAATTTCTAGGTAACTAATAAATTTTAAACTTCGTATACTAGTAGAATGTGTTTATAAAACATCTTTTTCTCTTGGCTTTATTGAGAAAATTCCATAGTTTGTAAGATATTTGTTGTTGTTTTTTTTCTTCAATTTCTGCAATTTCAACCAATCAAATACGTCTATTGAGGTAAAAAAAACATTCTGTGCCGTATGAATGTCTCTCGTTTAAGAAACAGATTGGGTTTATTTACATTTCTGAAGAAAAAAAAAGGAACCCTTCCTCCCAACCCTAACCCTAACCCTAACTAACTCTAACCCTAAAACAGATTGAAATGCATTAGATCGATACTAGGGTCATAATTATGGGTGACAATTTCGTATGACACCGCTAGAAAAAACTGCCGTTCAAACCGAAAAGATCCGTTTTGAGTGTCCGATTGACTTCTTTCACTTTTTGCCTGTCTAAAACATTTCTAAAAGTCCATGCTTGTTTTCGTTTTTATTTGGCCTTTGTCTCATGCGTTCTAAGTAATATAAACTATTGTTTCATAAGTTCCATGTTACTCCGCTGGCTGAAATAAAGCTGGGAATATGCATCATTTATGATGCATCGACGACAAGGAAATGTGTGACCTGCGTCACAGGTGATGGACGGGACAGGCAATGCGTTGATTAATAGCTTTTTAACAACCTATCTCTGAAGGCCTTAACTACAGGTGTGACTTCTGCCTCCTGGTATACATCAAGATGCCTTTCGTTTATATATGCTGTTGCAGTTTAAACTTAGGTAAACCCCAACCGATCAGACCATAATGGAAACTCGTAGAATGCTACCTCATTGTTTTGTCATATCAATGTTTCTTTTTTAATGTACTGGTGTAATATAGGTTTGTTAGTAGTAGTAGTAGTGATGGTGGTGGTGGTGGTGGTAGTAGTAGTAGTAGTAGTAGTAGTAGTAGTAGTAGTAGTAGTAGTAGTAGTACGGAGGTGGGTAGGTGAGTAGGTAGGTAGGTAGGTTTTCATAGATAGAGTGGGTAGCATTTACCGCCGCCGATGGCATACCAAATGAAGTTGTAAATGCTGTCCACACTATCTATGTAGACTGCAAAATGTTTGTATGCACCCCTGACGGAGACACCGACACATTTGCAATTCTTCAAAGGGACACCTTAGCTCATTTCCTGTTCATTAAAATCCTAGACCATGTACTATAGCATGCTCTAGTGTCTGAACTAGGCATAACTTTCCATGTCTGCCAAGGTTCACGTCATCTAGCATCGTGCCTCACTGATCTCGACTTTGCAGATGACATCACACTCATCTCACATACACGCACAACTGCTCAGACTCCCCTCACAAATCTGGTGTCAACTGCCATTCATGATAGTCTTTCAATAAGCTGCTTGAAGGCAAAGACCATAATACTAGGAGAAAATGCTGGTGTGGGTTGTCTTAAACTTTCATTCGGGTCAGTAATTGATTTCTGCTACCTGGGCTTTTGTATTCGCTCGATCAGCACAGATGTTAACATTCGTAAAGCGATAACATAGTCAGCATCTGACAAGCTATGGAAAGTTCGGAAAGCACCACAACTGTCACATGACCTAAAGCAACGACTGTTTCTTGCTACATTCGAATCCGCTCTACAACTTTGAATGGTTGTCTTTTACTGTGACCCAACGGTGATGACTAGTTAGCACATACACTCGACCTGTGCACAAGGACTTTAACATTTCCTATGCAGACCATATATCAACCAAGTTGCTACATGGATCTTTATCATCTCTCACCCTAACAGCTAAAACAGCCCGACTGACGTAACGCTTTTTTTTCTACGTAGACACGTTCAAAACTAGTGGTCAGGGCTACAAGAGGTGAACTTATGCGAGATACAGGAGTGTGCAATAGGTAGATAACTAGGCTGGTTGGTAAGGAGGTAGATAGGTAGATAGTTTGGCAGGTATGTATTTATGTATGTCATTATTCAGTTTTATTTCAAGGTTTCTTGCCAATAGAAAAATAGCCGGTTTCTAACGTAGATCCGAGGCGCCTTCTTTGGAATTTCAACAGTATCAACAGGGCGTTTTTGATTGTTTGTTTGTATGTATGTATGTATGTATGTATGTATGTATGTATGTATGTATGTGTGCATGTATGTATGTATACTTGTGGGTAGGTAGGTAAGTAGGTAGGTAGGTAGGTAGGTAGGTAGGTAGGTAGTGGAAAGACAGTCAAGCAGGCACATAGGTAGGTAGGCGAGTAAGCAGACATGTAGGTGGGTATTTAGGCAAATGGGTAGATATATAGGTAGGTAGATAGGTAAGTTGGAGAGTTGGCATGTAGGTAGGTAGGTTCGTAGGTAGGTATGTAGGTAGGTATGTAGGTAGGTAAGTAGGTAGGTAAGTAGAAAGGTATGCAGGTAGACAGGCAGTTGAGATGTAGCTAGAGAGCTAGGTGAATAGCTAGGTAGTTAGGTAGGGGGGCATAGATTATGAAGGTGCTTTTCTGGGTTTAGTGTAATAGATATCACCTGACTACCAGTCTAGTGATATATATATTGCACTATGAGGTCGACTTTGCCTTTCATCCTTTTGGGGTCGATAAATAAAGTACCAGTTTCGGCCATGCTGGAGCACCGCCTTTAGTCGAGCAAATCGACCCCGGGACTTATTCTTTATAAGCCCAATACTTATTCTATCGGTCTCTTTTGCCGAACCGCTAAGTTACGGGGACGTAAACACACCAGCATCTGTTGTCAAGCAATGCTTGGGGGACAAACACAGACACACAAACATATACACACACACTTATATATATATACATATATACGACAGGCTTCTTTCAGTTTCCGTCTACCAAATCTACTCACAAGACATTGGTTGGCCCGGGGCTATAGCAGAAGACACTTGCCCAAGATGCCACACAGTGGGACTGAACCCGGAACCATGTGGTTGCTTACCAAGCTACTTACCACACAGCCACTCCTACCTACCTACCTACCTATATATATTGCACTAACTTTAGGTGTTGTTATCTAACATACCGAACAATGGCCCAAAATTCTGTGCGGTATGTATCAAAGACGATGATACCAACATTAAACAGAGTAGAAACTAGTTTAATATAAACCTCTGAGAGGTTAAGTAATTGGCATTGTCTAACCGTTTCATTTGCACCATATTCTACTCGATGAAGGTTTTATGATGGATAAGCTATCGATTATCCTTATGTTAACGATTTACTGTCTTAATACGGAAGGCAAAATAACTTCGAAATAATGACTTCAACAGTGAAGTTTAGTCACAACAAAACATCAGTTATTGTCAATGCTCTTCAAAATACAGCTCCTCGGTTGACTTCAACATAGTGTTTCACCAAATCAAAATACGTAATTGTATCCTAGCAAGGGAACTTCTATGTGGTCACACATCCTGCTAGAAATAGAAGTCAAACGTCCTCAAATATCTTATTGTCTTTAAATAATGGGATATGTTGGATTACATAGCCACGGCAGGATTGCTTTTGATCACAGCTATCTTCATTAAGTGTGCATCTAAAGCCAAACTGCAATAACAACGTATATTGTATTTTTGGAAATCAGAATAAGGAGCCTGTCAGAAATAACAACTAAGTCTCCCCAACCAAAAAAAATATGATATCATAGGCGTAGGAGTGGCTGTGTTGTAAGTAGCTTGTTTACCAACCACATGGTTCCGGGTTCAGTCCCACTGCGTGGCACCTTGGGCAAGTGTCTTCTACTATAGCCTCGGGTCGACCAAAGCCTTGTGAGTGGATTTGGTAGACGGAAACTGAAAGAAGCCCATCGTATATATGTATATATATTATGTGAGTGTGTGTGTGTGTGTGTGTGTGTGTGTGTGTGTTTGTCTCCCCAACATCGCTTCACAACCGATGCTGATGTGTTTACGTCCGCATAAGCAAGCGGTTCGGCAAAAGCGACCGCTAGAATAAGTACTAGGCTTACAAATAATAAGTCCTGGGGGTCGATTTGATCGACTAAAGGCGGTGCTCCAGCATGGCCACAGTCAAATGACTGAAACAAGTGAAAGAGACTAAAGAGAGTATACTTTACCTGTTCTTAATAGCAGAATGATACCTTAGACAACATAGTTAGAGGAGATGGTCACAGCTTAAGCACCTTCGATCTTAAGTAGGATGGTTTAACTTATAGCTACAACAACAACGATGCATACGACGGCAAGGACATGTTTTACTTTTGCCTCTGATATGTAATTTCATATTTCTATCGAACGCATCTATTCTGAATAGCTAGGAAAGACACGTTATTTTTCGCTAATGCTTTTTATTTCCCTAATATTCGATTAATAAACAATTGATAAAATCTAAATAACAATGCTATTTTCCAATTAAAGGCAAAATAATTAAAACATGTATGCGCCTGTTCTTTCAAAAAGCCAACACAAAGATAAAGTAGATAAATAAGAGTATATCTTCGGCGTTACAATGGCTTTGTGTTGATCGTGAAAGTCAATAATTCGACCGGCTTACTAAATTATTGAACGGATTAATGTACGGACATCTATAATGTGAATGAATAGTTCTCGAGTGTGTATAGAATTGATGTATATCTGTCTTTGTAAGGGAGTGACCATATCTGACTAGTGAGGATGATGAACAACTAACTAGTATATCAGTTGTTTGCATTTAGTCACCAAGACGACGACGATGTCTATAAGTAGCTCAGCATGTTAGAAATAGCAGCTAAATCTCCCCACCACCCCGCCACTAGTCACATTTTATGCCTCAAAGAACTCACTAGATAATGTTATTCGGATCTTTTCGGTTTGAACGGCAGTTTTTAACATAATCTCTAGGTAACTAAAAAATGTTAAACTTCGTATACTGGTAGAATGTGTTTATAAAACATCTTTTTCTCTTGGCTTTATTGAGAAAATTCTATGGTTTGTAAGATATTTGTTGTTATTTTTCTTCAATTTCTGCAATTTCAACCAATCCCTGACGTGTATTGAGGTGGAAAATATTCTGTGCCGTATGAATATGTCCATCGTTTAAGAAACAGATTGGGTTTATTTACATTTCTGAAGAAAAAATATACCCTTCCCCCCACCCCTAACCCTAACCCTAAAACAGATTGAAATGCAATAGATCGATACTAGGGTCATAATTATGGGTGACAATTTCATATGACACCGCTAGAAAAAACTGCCGTTCAAATCGAAAAGATCCTGTTATTCTATGGTCATGATTGAAGTTTCTTTGATCATGAGCCATAAACCAGAGCTGAACTAGGGTCTAAGAATAGCACAAGTGTTTTATTTTATCGACCCCACAAAAGGTGGGGGAGACTAAGCTGACAATGGTAAGATTTAAACTTAGTGTGCAAAGGAACCTTATTACGTACAAAGCATCATGGTGAACTATCAACAGATGCCATCATCTAACCCCACATTATATGTTTGATGATTTATAACATAGACACAAGGTTAGAAATTCTAAGAGGTATAGCATAGCAGACTTGACACTTAATTCGTTTTTATTTTATAGACCCCATCCCTACCCCGATGATGAAAGACAAAGTTGATCACGGAGGCATTTGGACACGTAGCATAAAGTGGCATAGGTAAATATCGGTTTCGAATTTTGGCACAGGGCCAGTAATTTCTGGGGTGAGGTCGATTACGTCGACCTCAGTGATCAATTGGTACATATTTTATCGATCCCAAGACGATGAAAGACAAGTTCAACTTCGACAGAATTTGATTTTAGAACACAAAAACGGACGATATACCTATTTCTTTACTACCCACAAGGGGCTACACACAGAGGGGACAAAGAAGAACAAACAAACGGATTAAGTCGATTATATCGACCCCAGTGCGTAACTGGTACTTATTTAATCGACCCCGAAAGGATTAAAGGCAAAGTCGACCTCGGTGGAATTTGAACTCAGAACGTAGTACCTATTTCTTTATTACTCACAAGGGGCAAAACATAGAAGGGACAAACAAGGACAGACATAGGTATTAAGTCGATTACATCGACCCCAGTGCGAAACTGGTACTTAATTTATCGACCCCGAAAGGATGAAAGGCAAAGTCGACCTCGGCGGAATTTGAACTCACAACGTAACGACAGACGAAATACGGCTGCGCATTTCGTCCGGCGTGCTAACGCTTCTGCCAGTTCGCTGCCATAGGCAAATAGCGGAAGGTATTTGTTCCGACACCTTTAATTTTTCTGCCAAGATACTACCCTTATTGATTAACAAAACATTGGCACACAGCCAATACTTTTCATGTTGACCTGGTAGTTGTTTGGCACTTTATGTCCTTCCCATCGAATGATGACGGAAAGTAAAGTCGACCATGACAGGAATTCAATTCGGAACGTTAAACCACGAGACTAAATACGTGATCTGCCATCTACTGTATCTGAGGTGTCTACATAGTAACTTCCAACATAGACATGAGGACACAAATTCGGGATAATGGGACAATCCGTTAAATCAGACTCAGTTTTATTGGTGCTTTACTTATACCGATCCAGGAAGAATGAAATGCAAATTTGATCTCAGTAGGATTTGAACTCAGAACGTAGAAAGTCGGATATATATTTATATGTGTGTGGGGGGGGGCGCATGCGTGTGTGTGTGTGTATGTATATATAAATGGCTTAGTGGTGAAGCTGTTGCAGCCACGAATGCGAGGTCATAGTTTCGATTCCCAGTCCGGGTGTTACGTTGTGTTCCTGAGCAAAACACTTCATTTCATGTTGCTGTGATCATTACATCACCTGACATGTGGCACGTTGAGCACCTGTACAGATAATGTCGATTTGATGGAAAGTGAGAGAATGAGCTTATGTGAACACAAACATTTGATCACTATAAACAAATCATGTACGTGGTTTTTCAGCAAAAAAATTGCAGAATCCTCATACGTCGTCTAACGACGGGAGTCCGTGATACATATGTGTGTGTTTGTGTGTGATTAAAATTTCCAATATGGTTAAAAGGGCTTAGTTGATTTACGCGACTCCAGTACTTGACTGGTGCTATATTTCAGTGAAACCAAAAGCTTGAGAGTCAGGTTTATCCTTGGCGAGATTAGAGCCCGAAACGAAAAAATTCGAAAGAAATCCGTGTGCTGTCATACTGACACCGAAACAGTTCTAACAATCCGCTGCAATTATGTGAATACATTATTATAACAGTCTGCGAGTCTCTGTGTGAAGAGGAGTATTGAAGAGTGTGCATATTGTGTAAACGAACTAGGAATGAGTGAGCCATGTTGTTAGTGTAATCTATCAAAATATAATTTCACAACAGAAAATATGTTTTGTGTAATGAGGATTTGATTTAGCTACACCTTGTTACAAAACATAACAAGCAAAGACGCCATTATCCGGGCATATGCAAATACTTCTGAAGATAGTCAAACATATATTTACATATCATCATATCATATGTACATGCGTGTGTGTGTGACCACATATGCATATGAATATATATATATATATATATATAGAGAGAGAGAGAGAGAGAGATAGAGAGAGAGAGAGAGATTTGTTCATATACAAATGCATTCACACATACACACGCACACACACACACAGATACACGCACATACATATCACACGTCCATGCGTGTGTGTTTGTAAATGCATATGTATATATGTGTGTGTGTATGTGTATGTATATATATATATATATATATATATATATATATATATATATTTGTTGATATACATATAATTTCACACACACATACATACACACATGTACACATATACTCACACATACGCATACATATATATTTACATATATGCATAATAACTGTCACACATATATACTAATATTTACACTTACAGACTTACTACAAGTACTTACGTGCGTATTTACTGTCGTATACACTTACATACTTACATACATATAAATATACACACAAATACATATATGATTAACATAAAAACCAAAACATACATAAATATATATACATACACAGAGATATTTCTCCACATACAAACCAAATAGTGCACTATGTTCTAACATCAAATAAACACCATTCTCAAACAAACATTCAAACCTCATTCTACCATGCTAGAAATATGTATCCTCACGCACATATACACTCACTATATACACTTCCTACGTAGGAGCATACGTGGACAAGTTGGAACTCAATAATACAAACAATTCAATCGCCAACTACGTGAATTGTCTATGTCTATATTATGTATTTCCTCCTACTCTTACGAAAGAAATAGCGGACGAGCCTGCTAGAACAATAGAATCAAGTTTCCAAAAGTAATTGTCACGCACACGACTCGTGTTTGTTTTGTTGGGCGTTTGTCCAACAAGGTGTTTGTATAGTTTAAATGAACTAATGATTGTCAAGTCCAGACATATGGTTCACTAGC
The DNA here is from genome assembly GCF_006345805.1 of Octopus sinensis. Lineage (NCBI taxonomy): Eukaryota > Metazoa > Mollusca > Cephalopoda > Octopoda > Octopodidae > Octopus > Octopus sinensis. The sequence goes on along the minus strand of NC_043011.1, from coordinate 15,120,717 downwards.
ATCTACCGTGCCATGGTGTATATTTAACTTCCGTATAAAAATGTTCTTAAAAATCTATAGATTGCTTGTGTTACGACCATGACGCCATTTTCAAAGTTATAAATACACATGCAAAGATTCACAGACAAACACACACACACACTCACACTGATAGATAGATAGATAGATAGATAGATAGATAGATAGATAGATAGATAGATAGATAGATAGATAGATAGATAGATAGATAGATAGATAGATAAATAGATAGATAGATCGTTAGCTATGATAGATCGTTAGCCACTACACATATTATTTTTTCTCTCCTTGTTTCTCTCGTTTTTTCTTTGTCCCTTTCTGTAGAAGAGCGTAGGCTCGAAACGTAAAAACTTTTTCTATTCCTGAGCGTTATACTAATACATCTGTTTGTTTTGTACACCACCTGTCTTCGTCTTTTGTTTTTTTTTATCTAGATAGATAGATAGATAGATAGATAGATAGATAGATAGATAGATAGATAGATAGATAGATAGATAGATAGATAGATAGATAGATAGATAGATAGATAGATAGATAGATAGATTTCAATAGAAGCCTACCAAATAAATTGTACAGACATTTATTGAAATGTTACTTTTAATCTTGATTTCATATTCTTTAATTAATTTAATTGTTTTAAATTTAAATTCCAAATTACCATCCTTATTTTGCTGCAAATACATATGCCAGTTTTACCAATTTGAACGCATGAAGTCAAGCGCCAAAAAAAGAAATGACAATAAAAGACTATATGAGTTTCATATCGCCTATGTCATACGTTCTTTCACTAAAATTCTGTTTTGAACATTGAGTTATGGTTCGTTCAATATAATTCTCCAACAAAGGAGGACAATCAAAGTGATACAGTTGATAAGCTTAAAAGAGCTGATGGACGAACACGTATTTCACACTGGACGAAATGTTTTGCAGTATTTCGCCCGTCGCTACGTGCTGAGTTCAAATTCCGCCGAGTTCGATTTTGCCTTTCATTCTTTCGGGGTCGACAAATCAAATACGAGTTGAGTACTGGGGTTGATGTAATCGACTACCCCCTCCTCAAAATTTCAGGCCCTGTGCCTATAGTAGAAAGGATTATTATTATTATTATTATTATTATTATTATTATTATTATTATTATTATTATTATATTTTTAAAAAGGATTGACGTAACTCTTCGCAAAGGTAAACAGTCAAGACGAAGAGCGCGATTCGATTATAAGATATTTTATTGGTTGAACGATATTTCGACAGTACATCTGTCTTTGTCAAGTTCAAAATAAGAAATGATCAAAATTCAAAATTTCTATTATTATTATTATTATTATTATTATTATTATTATTATTATTATTATTATTAGGGCGAGTGAAGGATAAAAGGTGTTACAGTATGACTGAAAGCTTGAGGAAAGGAAGTGGCAGGGGCAGTAGTGAAATATCATCATGTAATACAAAACATACATTTAAATTCATAGTGTTTTACTACGGATATGGGCAGTACTTCTCAGCACAATCTTCTGGATTTCTCTGACACATGGTTCTCCTGGGATATTAACTAGATATTTCTAACATCCCTTTCTTATCATACCTAGGGAACCCACAATAACAGAAACAGTTCTCGCTTTAAGATGCCACATCTTTCGTATTTCAATTTCCAGGTCCTTATATCTACTTAATTTGTCAAATTCCTTTATTATTCCCTTATTATTTTTATCATTATCATTAGTGTTGTTGTTGTTGTTGTTGTTATTATTATTATTTTTATTAATGTTATTATTATTATTGTTATTATTATTACTATTACTATTATTATTATCTGTGTGTACCCCACAGTATGATTGCTTTCTCATTCTCTGTGACCTTTTCTTGCGTGTGCCTATACCATTTTTTCTGTTGTTATTCCATGGTGTATGTAGGTCCCAGCTCTGTCGTGTCTGTGAATATATTCCTTCTTAGCCAGGACTGGGCAGCCAGAGACAATATTATTTATTGCTTCTTCCCCATCTTCACATATTCTGCAGTTACTTGTATTTCTTTTCATTACATGTTTTTGGTAATTTCTGGTGGGAAGGATTTGATCTTGTGCTGCAATTAAAAATCTTTCAGTCTCTGCTTTGAGTCTTGAGCTTCTCAACCATTGTTAGGATTTTGCTTTGTCGATTTCTTTTCTGTTTAGTTTAACCTAGTATTTGCCATGAAGGGGGCTTTTCTTGCCATCGATTTATCATGACCCGTTGCTGTTCCAGTTTTAGTTTGGATTTAAGTTGTTTTACAGCTTTTGTTGTTTCTTCTTTTTCCTTATAGTTGTTAGGTGCTATTACTCTTTTACTCTTTTACTCTTTTACTCTTTTACTTGTTTCAGTCATTTGACTGTGGCCATGCTGCAGCACCGCTTTTAGTCGAGCAAATCGACCCCGGGACTTATTCTTTGTAAGCCTAGTACTTATTCTATCGGTCTCTTTTTGCCGAACCGCTAAGTTACGCGGACGTAAACACACCAGCATCGGTTGTCAAGCAATGCTAGGGGGACAAACACAGACACACAAACACACACTTATATATACATATATACGACAGGCTTCTTTCAGTTTCCGTCTACCAAATCCACTCACAAGGCATTGGTCGGCCCGGGGCTATATCAGAAGACACTTGCCCAAGATGCCACGCAGTGAGACTGAACCCGGAACCATGTGGTTGGTTAGCAAGCTACTTACCACACAGCCACTCCTGCGCCTATGACTCATTTTTTGTATTTGTCAGCTTCCTTAAAGACTGAAAACAGTTTTTTTTTTTTGTTTTCTTCGTGTGCTGTGGCTATTTGTATTAGTTTTCCTTGCTTCTGTAGTCCTATGGTGGTTATTTCGTAATAGTTTTCTTGCTGTATAAGTCCTTTACCACTTTCGATACATTGTATATACAACATTTCTATGTCAGCTTTTGGTGGTGCATCCTAAATCCTGTCATTATTTTCCTTGCTTTCCTGTTTATTTTGATTAGTTCATTCAGAATCCAATTAAGAATATTCTACCTGTAACTTATAATTGGGACGGCTAGACTGTTGATGCCTATTATCTTGTTTTTTTCTTCTGTTTTTGCATTGAGCTCTGTTTTCAGTATTAATCTAACTCGTCTATAGTATTCTTTTCTTATCTTCTCTTTCATTTGTGCGGGTTGTATTGTATCTAGTTCATTGATTCCTAAGTATTTGTATGTCTGGCTTTGGTCTAATCGTCTTATTTCATTTGCTTTATTTAGTGTGATGTTGGTACTTTAACTAGGTTTCCTCTTTTCAAGGTTGTTTTGGCACATTTTTCCAAACCAAATTTCATGTTTATTTCTTTGGTAAATCCATGTACTGTCTGTAGTAATGTTTGTTTCCAGCTATTTATCATTTTTAGAATATAGTTTTAGACCATCCATATGTAATAGGTGGCTGATTATTGTTGTTATTATGATTATTATATTATTATTATTATTATTATTATCATTATTATTATTATTTATTATTATTTTTATTATTATTATTTATTTATTTATTTATTTACTACCCACAAGGAGCTAAACGCAGAAGAGACAAACAAGGATAGACAAGCGGATTAAGTCGATTACATCGACCCCAGTGCGTAACTAGAACTTAATTTATCGACCCCGAAAGGATGAAAGGCAAAGTCGACATCGGCGGAATTCGAACTCAGAACGTAACGGCAGACGAAATACGGCTACGCATTTCGCCCGGCGTGCTAAAAATTCTGCCAGCTCGCCGCCCTAAATTTTATTATTATTATTATTATTATTATTATTATTATTATTATTTTATTATTATTATCATAGTGGCAAACTGAAAGAATCGTTGGAGCGTTGGCGGAAAGCTTTGAAGTATTTCTACCGACACTACGTTCTGCACTTGAATCCCACAACGGTCAATTTTCCACTGTTTCCACTGATTCGGGATCGATAAAATAAAATACCATTCACGTACTGAGGTCGCTGATATTACCCAACCGACACTACTTAAAATTGCTGGCCTTGTGCCAAAATTTGAAATAATTTATGCTTCTGATTTGCAGAGTGGAGTGGATTAAAGCTGAAGGTAAGGTCAAACTTTTATCCCTCATTAGTCGATAAAAAAAAAACTTAGCAGCCAAATGCTGGTGTTGATTCAGTCGTCGATACACCCCCACTCCTTATTGTCATTCTTATCATTTATCGAGCTTATATCTCATGTTTTTTATCTTGCGTGACCTTTGTCAGAAGAGAAAGGACACCATCGATGGCTTTGGTCAGAGACGAAGGACAACAGCTTTGTCTGTTGTTGGACCTTGACTGAACTTTTTTAAAAAAGCTAAAGTCGGTGGCCCAGTGCAAAAGCTTACAACAGAATAGGCGTTTGGCTCAAGGCTACAGTTGGTGGTGTTAAACTGGCCCAAGGATTAAGTGAACTACTTTCACACTTTCACTCTAGTTTATTATTTACATTGATTTGATAACATCACTCCACTCTACCGTTTTTTTTTTCTTTCTTCTCCTATTCATCTTCACTCCACTACACCTTTTTTTTCCTTATTCCCCCATTCAATTTCCTCCCCGCTTCGCGTCACTTTTTATCACTTTTTTCAATTAACTTCTTTCCACTTTACTTTTCTCTCTCTCTCTCTCTCTCTCTCTCTCTCTCTCTCTCTCTCCTCTCTCTCTCTCTCAAATTCTCTGTATTCCACCTCACTTCACCTCGTTTCTCTTGTCTCTCTTCACATTAATTCATTTCTCTCGTTATGCTTTTGTTTCATATTTGTCTGCTTTTTCTCAGAATTTTTTTACCTTTCATTTTTACTTCCTGTGAAAAGCATTTTCAGTTTCTTCCTTCCGCAATAAGCATTGGGAAGAACAAAAGTCAATCTCCCAGTAAGTAGAGTGTGTGACACAGTGACACGTCTGCAATCCCCAGTTGAAGCTACTTCACTTTACTAATGACTTTAGGAAAGCAATAGGCCTCTCCTCCTCTCTCTCCCTCTCTCTCTCTCTTCCTCTATCAATCTGCCATCTCCCTCTCTCTCTCTTTTTCTCTCTCTCTCTCTTTCTCTCTTTCTCCTTCTTTCTCTATTTTTCCCCTCTCTCTCTCCCTTTCTCTCTGCCTGAAACGTAGAGTATTTGTGTATATTCAGAAAGTAAACAATATTTCATTAGATTTTAAGGTCAAAAGCTGGCAGAATTGTTAGCACGCCAGGCAAATGCTTAGTGGTATTTCATTCGACTTTACGTTCTGAGTTCAAATTCCACCAAAGTCGACTTTGCTTTTCATCCTTTCGGGGTAGATAAAAGAAGTACCAGTTTACACCGGTGACGATGTAATCGACTCATCCCCTCCCCTATAATTGGTGGCCTTGTGCTTAAATGTGAAAAGGGCGGCGAGCTGGCAGAATCCTTAGCTCACCGGGCAAAATCTTTAGCTGCATTCCGTCTTTTGCTACGTGTTAAGTTCAAATTCCGCCGAGGGTGTCCTTGCCTTTCATCTTTACCGGATCGATAAAATAAGTACCAGTTGAGTGCTGGTGTTGATTACTTACCCACTCCCATGAAACTGCTGGCCTTGTGCCAAAATTGAAATCAATATTTCATTAAGTTTTAAACAATACCGAGTTGAGAAAAACAGCTGAACCTCTCACTAAATCCTTTGCAACATTAGGATTTTTACCTCTCACTAAATCCTTTGCAACATTAGGATTTTTCTACGTTCGGAGAACGAATTCAGTCGCGATCATCTTTCATTTTAATCGCTTAAATAAATACATAAGTAAATTTACTCAACTGTGTTACATATTGCAAAATGAGGGATCAGGCGAATATGATAAATTGATATCACGTTTCCGTATTGGAATCAGTGAATGGAGAAAGCGACGGAAGACAAAACTCATAAAACACTCCATCAGTATAGTATTTCAAATAAGTTTGGTAAACGGTACACTGTAAGGTGAATTTCTGAGAGTGTGTTCTCAATCAACCCAAAATGGGTGTGTTCAAAGACATACCCATTCAGTAAATATTCCTTTCTGCTATAGGAAGAAGGCTTAGAATTTTGGTGGAGGGCTAAGTCAGTTACACCGACTCTAGTGCTCAGCTGGTGTTTACTTTATCGAAGCCGAAAAGAGTAAAAGCAAAGTCGACTTCGGAAGAATTTGAACTGAGAATGGAAAAAGGGGCGAAATATGCTACCCATTTATCCGACCTGCTTAACGATTCTCATTTCTTTATTGCCCACAAGGGGCTAAACATAGAAAGGACAAACGAGGACAGACAAACGGATTAAGTCGATTACATCGACCCCAGTGCGTAACTGGTACTTATTTAATCGACCCCGAAAGGATGAAAAGCAAAGTCAACCTCGGCGGAATTTGAACTCAGAACGTAACGGCAGACGAAATGCGGCTAAGCATTTCGCCCGGCATGCTAACGATTCTGCTAGCACGTTGCCTTTCGATGACCAATGAATAGCATAGGACTTATTGTATGGTGAACAAGTGCTGCATTATAAAAGCAATGCTGAGCGCAAGACCTAGTATGATTCTGTTGAAGGGAAAGACTAAAACTGAAGTAATTATTTATGTCCGTGTATACTCTGTTGTTTATATTGTCGGTTAGGTAACTTTGTTTCATCGTGGAGGAGTAGGTAGAAAAAAAGGAATCAGTAAGATAAACAGGTTCAGTGCGTCTAACTATTTTTGAACAAAGCTTAACTTTGTGCTTAGGAAATCAATACTAATAAGTATACGGGAGTGCCAGAAATTTCTCAACGAGGTGAGACACGAAGCGATTTGAAATCATGATAGGAACGAGTTTCACTTTGACCAATGTTCCCTTGGAGAAATCATGGACATCAAACTGTTTTTAACTTCACTCAAAGAAACGAGTTCCTATACAGGCATTACCAGTGTTAGGAAACCAATGTATTCTTTAAAATATCTTACTAACACGGAGTTCTGTAACGCGAAATGTATTACATCTTTCATTTCCTTCATAATTTATTTCTGTGGAGGCGCAATGGCCCAGTGGTTAGGGCAGCAGACTCACGGTTTCGATTCCCAGACCGGGCGTTGTGAGTGTTTATTGAGCGAAAACACCTAGAAGCTTCACGAGGCTCCGGCAGGGGATGGTGGTGATCCCTGCTGTACTCTTTCACCACAACTTTCTCTCACTCTTACTTCCTGTTTCTGTTGTACCTGTATTTCAAGGGGCCGGCCTTGTCACTCTCTATGTCACGCTGAATATCCCCGAGAACTACGTTAAGGGTACACGTGTCTGTGGAGTGCTCAGCCACTTACACGTTAATTTCACGAGCAGGCTGTTCCGTTGATTCGGATCAACCGGAACCCTTATCGTCGTAACCGACGGAGTGCTTCCATATTTATTTCTGGATAACATTGAAGTCAGTACGAAAATAGCTTTCCGTCACAAGACTTCACATAACGGCGAGATTTTCAGAAGCGCCAAACCGTAAGGAGGTTTTCGAAAGTTTAAAATGGCGAATGTCTTGTCGATTTATTATTATATCCCTACGTGTGCATACCCGCGTCTGTTGCTGAAATTGCACGTCAGCATTTTATGTACAGTTATGTGTTTAATTTTCTGCCTGTGTATGTCTACCTGTATCCATAACTATGAGTTTATGAACCTTTATGTGCATAAATTTCTACACATGTTCATATGTGAATGTATGCAATTGTATATATAGATTGCCTGCATCTAGCCGTGTAAATTTACAGAAATGTTTGTATTTGATTTCATATATATGCGTGTGTGTATGCGTGTGTGTGTATGTGAGTGTGCAGGTTTATATATTTCTGCTTGCAGGCGAATGTGTGTGCTATAATGTATGCATATGAGTGCATTTGATTTTATACATATGTGTAAATTTATGCACAAGATGAGTGAATATCTGTGCATGCGTCTGCGTAGATTTATGCGCTTTTATGTGTATAAATTTATACACATATATGTGTCCGAATGTATCTGCATGTATGAGTGTCAATGCAAGCATATAATTTCAAGCACATGTATACGTGCAGGTTTATGAAAAACAAGGGAAAATAAGAGAAAGGGCAAATTATAGAAACAGAAAAGAAAACAGATTGTGGAGACAGAGATAATTAAATAGTAACTAAGATCGGTAAAGTTAATTAAATATAATTCATTACTTGAGATTTTAGTCAAATTCAGCACCTAGAATAGGACCGTGTACCAAATTATTCCGTGACCCTGAGGGCATTTGTTGATTCGAACACGTCACTAACAAATGACGCTTTATGGAGATAATTAATCCAGCAGGTAATAACTAATCCGAACCCAGATGTAATGTCAGAGGATCTTCCTTCGTATTGATTTCTGACAAACATATATTACATGAGCTTCCTACATATTACAATGGTACAAGGGTGAGGGTGAGTAGGAGTGATGGCTGGGGAGGTAGTTTGGAGTGGCAGTAGTGGTTGCAGTAATAATGGTGGTTATGGTGGTGGAGAGTCGGTGCGAGTAGTAGGGTGGTTATAGATTTGTTTGTGACGGAGGAGTGGATTCGTAATTGCAGATGGGGTTGTTGGTAGAGTTAACTGCTAGTAGTCTTGGTGACTGCAGTGGCTTTGGTGTTGATGGAGTAGGTGATGTTGGTGGCCTTGGTGTCCGTGGTGGCGATGGTCGTAGTCGTGGGGGAGTGTAGATACTGATGGAGCTAACCGTGCCTACTGAGGCTGATGGTGGAAGTTATGGCTACGGATGAGAGAATCGTAGTGTAATAATAGTCGTGGTGAAAATATTGTTCTTGGTTCTATTGTTGTTTAGACTCAGATTAGCAATCTAACCGTGACCATCTTCTCTTTCCCATGCGCTGCTAACTCAGGATTACATTGTTCAACGCGTCGTCCGTTTCTCAGTTGGACGGGTTCGATCTGAGAGTTGGTTGTGGTGAGGGTAGATGGTGGGTTGGTGTTGTTGCTGGTGTTGTTGTTGGTTATTGCTGCAGTGGCAGAGGCGATGGTAGTTACAGGTGGCGTTAGTTTGCAACATTGATGCAGTGCTGATAATGTTACTGGTATTGTATGTAGATGTGTCGATGATAGAAATGATGTGGGTTGGGTTGTTGTTGGTGGTGGTTGTTGGGGTGGTGGTGATGGTGTTTATGGTTGTGGTGGTGATTGTCGTGGTGGTGTTGGTGGTTGTGGTGGTGGTGGTGGCGGTGGTTGTGGTGGTGGTGATGGTGTTTATGGTTGTGGTTGTGGTGGTGGTGGTGGTGGTGGCGGCGTTGATGGTTGTTGTGGCGTTGGTGGTTGTGGTGATGGTGGTGGCGTTGGTGGTGGTACTGGTGCTGGTGCTGGTGCTGGTGGTGGCTGTAGTGGCGGTGGCGGTGGCGTCGGTGGCGGTGGCGTCGGTGGCGGTGGCGTCGGTGGCGGCAGCCGCGTCGGTGGCGACGGTGGTGGTGGTAGTGGTGGTGGTGGTGGTGGCGGTGTCGATGGCGGTGGTGGTGGTGGGATAAAATTAATTCCTTGCTGTCGAGAAATATATCGAGCCGTTGACAGATATCCGTGTGAATTGAATAAATTCAATATGAGATCGAATGTCGTGAGTCAGCTAACATATGTATTAGATAATTAGGTAATCTGAAAGACAGAGAGAGACAGAGAGAGAGAGAGAGAGCTTCTATCTTAATAATAAAGCCGATGTCGATAATAGAGGACTACGGTCAGAGGTGAATTCAGGAATAATTTCCTCTGCTCTTCTTCGATCCCAACAAGGTTTCTAGCTTAAAACGCAAATTGTAAATGAATCAGTCGTTAATTAATTCCCTACAGTCCATACTTTCTCATGTCCATGCTATTATTTACAGCCAGATTTTCCGCATCAGTGAAAATTAAGCGATTGCTACGTACAGAGCGTAGAGAGGGAACAGAATGTATGAACCATCAAATCTATTCTATATAGGTCGATATTCTATCAACTTGTTCTCAAGCCAGCCACTTTCATATTCCAATCAAGTATTTCTTATTAGACTGACCTCTTTTCAAGTTGCCATACTTAAATATTAATTACAAATAAGAAATGTAGTTTTCACAGCTTTCGGGGATCCGCCTGCAGATGCGACGGTGTATCGAGCAAAAGTGAATTTCTATGATGTCGCTCGATCTCTTAGAAATATCTGCCACATTTGCTTCAAATCACACTGCACTCACTTAAAAAAGGAGTACGTGAGAGATAATGTAGCTGTAGGTGCATTCTGCAGGGGATAAAGGCAGGATGATCGTGGTCTGAATATCTTAATTAATGGGTCTGTTCGGTCACTGCTCAAGTGAGGCTAAACGATAACAGTCACAAAAACAATCATACATCCCGAAAAGGAACAAAATGATGGTTATCAAAAATGTATTTACTAGGAAATCATGAACAAAAAACCCAGACGATATGCCCAGCTGAATATTAACTCAAAATATAAACAAGAAAAAATTTAAAGTTTGTGTTAGGTTTGAAGGTCTAAACTTCCGATTGTCCTTCCTTTGCATCACTACAATGCATCCCTAAAAATATATAACGAACCAAAAGAAAGAAGTTTGGTAGAAAATGCATTCAAATCTCCTGAATAGCACAGCCTCTTGCCTTAAATACGGATTGTCTTAAATATGGATTGAATAGCACTGCCTCTTGTCTTAAATACGGATTGTCTTAAATATGGATTGAATAGCACTGCCTCTTGTCTTAAATACGGATTTCTTAAATATGGATTGAATAGCACAGCCGCTTGTCTAAAATACAGATTGTCTTAAATATGGATTGAATAGCACTGCGTCTTTTTCTTAAATACGGATTTCTTAAATATGGATTGAATAGCACTGCCTCTTGTCTTAAATACGGATTGTCTTAAATATAGATTGAATAGCACAGCCTCTTGTCTTAAATACGGATTGTCTTAAATATGGATTGAATACCACAGCCTCTTGTCTTAAATACGGATTGTCTTAAATATGGATTGAATAGCACAGCCTCTTGTCTTAAATACGGATTGTCTTAAATATGGATTAAATAGCACAGCCTCTTGTCTTAAATACGGATTTCTTAAATATGGATTGAATAGCACAGCCTCTTGTCTTAAATACGGATTGTCTTAAATATGGATTGAATAGCACAGCCTCTTGTCTTAAATACGGATTGTCTTAAATATGGATTGAATAGCACTGCGTCTTGTCTTAAATATCGATTGAATAGCACAGCCGCTTGTCTTAAATACGGATTGTCTTAAATATAGATTGAATAGCACTGCCTCTTGTCTTAAATATGGATTGTCTTAATTATGGATTGAATAGCACAGCCTCTTGTCTTAAATACGGATTGTCTTAAATATGGATTGAATAGCAGAGCCGCTTGTCTTAAATACGGATCGTCTTAAATATGGATTGAATAGCACAGCCTCTTGTCTTAAATACGGATTGTCTCAAATATGGATTGAATAGCACAGCCGCTTGTCTTAAATACGGATTGTCTTGAATATGGATTGAATAGCACAACCGCTTGTCTTAAATACGGATTGTCTTAAATATGGATTGAGTAGCACAGCCGCTTGTCTTAAATACGGATTGTCTTAAATATGGATTGAATAGCACTGGCTCTTGTCTTATATACGGCTCGAGTATCTCCGATCACAGGTGTACTTGATTCGGAGTAAACTGAAGCTAACCACAAAATCTCTCTATTTTAATTTTGGGCACAAGACCAGCTACTTTTGGAGGAGTATGAAGTTAGCTACATCGATCCTAATGTTCAACTGGTGGTTATTTTGGTGATCCCGAAGTAATGAAAAGCAAATTCGACCTCGGCAGCACTTGAACTCAGGACATAAAGCCGACGAAAATGCTGCTGAATGTTTTGTCAGACGCAGTAATGATTCTGCTGCCTTAAATTGTGTATATAATGAGTTGCTACTCTTGGTTTACTTTTATATTGTTGTTTGTTCCTTTTCGAGCCATGCCTGGCTTATAAGGGCCGGCTTCCCGGTTTCCTTGGCAAATAGGTTCCCCACCTGGACGGAACGCCGGTCCCTTGCAGGTGAGCTGCAAGATGCAGGAGGAAAGAGTGAGAGAAAGTTGTGGCGAAAGAGTCAGCAGAAGTTTCGCCATTACCTTCTGCCGGAGCCGCGTGAAGCTTAGGTGTTTCGTTAGTTAGTTAGTTAGTTAATTTGGCTCTAAAGCAAATAGCAAGGCCATGTAGGGGGACATAGAGTTAAGTACAGGGTGGTGTTCATGTAAAGAGTTCAGGCCACTTGAGGTCCAGGGAGGCTTTGAACAAAGCGGTCGTCGGCATCTTCACCATCTCGTCTGGCAGCTTGTTCCACGGATCCGCAACCCGGACGGAGAAAGCTCCTCTCCTTCGATTGAGATGAAATCGTCGCAGGTAGAGCTTTTCGGAATGACCCCGCAGCCGACGCTCCGGAGCAGGAGTGAAGAACAGCTCTTTCGAGAGGTTACACTTCCCGCTTATGATGTTGTGGGCGAGAATGAGATCACCACGGCGGCGGCGTTTTTCAAGAGAATAAAGGTCGAGCGTCCTCAGCCTTTCTTCGTAGGACAAATTTTTGAGACCATGAACCATGCGGGTAGCCAGCCTCTGAACTCTTTCGAGATGCTGTATGTCTTTGAGGAGATAAGGAGAAGAGGCTTGAATCCCATACTCCAATATGGGTCTCACCAGCGTGACATAGAGTGGTAGGAATATGGCTGCTGTGAGCATTCCGAATGACCGTCGAATCAAAAACAGAATTCCGCGCGCTTTGTTGGCAGCATGGACGCACTGGGCCGAAGGCGAAAAGGAGGAATCCACCAAGATACCCAGGTCCTTTACCTGATCGGTCCTCTCCAGCAGCAGACGACCCGGCTCGAAATCAAGTTGAGTTGCAGGAGTAGAGCCGACAGGCAGATGACAGCACTTTGACACGTTCAGACACAGGTCCCAATCGTTAGACCACTTCCAAATTTGGTGGCGGCATCGACGAAGATCCTCTATACTACCGCGAGGAGCGACCAGTTTGATATCGTCGGCAAATAGAAGGGTGTGTTGCGTGAGGTCGTCGGGCAAGTCATTTATGAAGACTAAGAACAACAAGGGCCCAAGCACTGAACCTTGAGGCACGCCACTGCTCGCACTGGAGACGTCGGACCGCGAACCATTAACTTGAACTTGGAAGGAGCGATCTGAGAGGAAGGCACCAACCCATCGTACAATATCCGGGCTCATAAACACACACATTGTCCGGTCTGAGATTCGAACCCGCGATCCCTGACCGCGAGTCCGCTGCTCTAACCACTAGGCCATGTGCCTCCACTCTTGGCTTACTGTCTGCCTCCTGTCGTCTCCGTCGCTGAAGTGTGAGACATTTCAAGAAAACGATCGTAGGTTGATGAAACGAAACGACGCGACCTGTTTGCCAGTTATTGCTGTGCCTATTGTTCAATATCGAGCAAATAACAGTCTTTTTTATATATGCTTCAATGAAAGTTCATCTGTCTAGACCTCGGCCTGAACAGAGTAATATTTGAGACAGTCTTTTTCACAGTAAGCGAGAAGACAGCTGATGCGGAAGGCCATAATTAAACAAAGCTTAAAATATTCCTTTCAGCTAATACAGTTTAAAAAGAACGAAGACATTTTACTGCTGGCCCCTGCGCTACAAGGGTTATCGACAAATCAATAATTTTCTAAAAATCTACTAAGTTGTCCTACTTCAATTATGTCTCAAAAGGAAACAAATGTTGTGTGCAGTTATGGAAGGCCACATAATATAACAATCAAATTAATATTTTCACTCGTCACTGGTGTTTTTGATGTTGCTGCTGTCGTTGGTACCGGTGTTGTTGTTGTTGTTACTTAGATAAATTCTAGTCCTAATCGAGCAGATTAAATTGTCCAATGTAACCGGCCTTGTGTTTTAAGACGGCAAGGTACAATTTCTGGGAAAGCTGAGCGACCAAGTAGCTTCTCCTCATTGATACAATCAGTTGTTGCTGAAGTGTTGCTGTTGCACTTATTGTTGCTGTGGTTGCTACTTAATTTCTCCCACTCAGTTTATCGAACCACTAAGCATCAGAACATATAGGGACGCAATATCAACAGCAGTACTATGTGGTAGAGCAGTCTCAATACATAGACGACAAGATATACACATACACAAGTACACACATACGTACGGTCACGCACGCGCACAAAAACAATATATGCATATGTAGCTTTAAGCAATATTGATAGATTCATATACAGTTTGACGGGCAAACAGATGAAATCAATATTATCTGTATGTGTGTACATGCATGTGTATATGTGTTTGTATATGGAAATGCCTATATGTTTACGTATATATGTGTGTGAATGTGTGTATATATCTACATTTCTGTGTGTATGTATGTATACATATATATATATATATATATATATATATATATATATATATATATTATATATATATATATTATATATATATATATATATTTATATAAAGATATAGGGAAACAAAAAGAAAAAGAAATAGATTATATGACGAACATTAAATGTAACTTAGTCTTTTCTACAGCCTAACTAAAATACTCAAGAACCAGATAACTAATGAAGCCTGCAAACAATCACCAGTCATATACGTAAATATCCCAGCCCCAGAAGATTTAAAGTTAAGACCCATTGTAGCTGGCCCAGCGTGTGAAACCCACCGCCTAAGCAACTTTCTATACGTCCTGCTGAAACCCTTGTTGAAATACATCAAAAGTTTCATTAGACCTGCCAAAAACAACTAATGAAGAGACACTCATGGTTTCCTTCGATGTTACTAATCTTTACACCAATATCTCATGAATATTGAAAAGATGCAATAAAATGCTGTCTAAAAAATTATCCCGAACAACATCCAGAATGTATAAACCAGGTTTTTATTATTGAAACTTCAAAATTTATACTTCAGAACAATTATTTCTTATTTTATGACACCTACTACCGACGAAAATGTGGAATTGCGATGGAAACGAAAGCAGCCCCTGATCTTGCGAACCTAATAATGGGATATTTTGAATTCACCATCTATAAAGTGTCACTACAATAATATGGATGCTCATTTCACCATTATATAAGAGAGAACTTGAAAAGATATCTGGATGACGTTTTTATTATTTGAAAAGATGCCGTTGATAAACTTTTGGAATTTAAATCAATACTAAATAGTATAAACCTCAAAATTCAGTTTAAAATGGAATATAGCAAAGAGCAACTCCCTTTCTTAAATATTCTGATAATAAAACTAAACAACCAAATTGTAAACGACATTTATCATAAAACAGCGATCTCGAAGCAATACCTCCTGTTTAGTTCATGCCACCCGAAACAGTCAAAAGAAATATTTCTTTTAATTTGGCTAAAAGGATTTGCACAATAGTGTCTGATGGAAATATTCGGAACTTCCATCTTCAAGACCTCAGAACAACACTAGACGAGAGACACTATCCACCCTCACTTATAGATGATGGAATTAAACGTGCCAAGAAAATAGGCATTAAAACACTAAGGGAAACACAACGAAATCTCACACCTCATCTCAAAATACTACTCTATATATCTACTCATAACCCTAGAAACCATGAGGCATACAACGCCATTGCACAAAAACTACCAATTCACTAGGGATCCAAAGAAGAACTACATTCTTAAAAAACACAAATTCATCAAATCTAAAAAGCAATCCAAATCGCTGAAAAGACCACTGACAAACGCAAAGCTACACACAACAACCACGAAACCAATAGTTAAGAAAATGCGAACATCCAAAGTGTGGAACATATCCCAACCTACAGAAAGTTTCAGAATTCCGGTTTAAACAAGGCGAGGGTCACAATTAAGACCAACTTCACTTTGCATCCGAGAATTTAATTTATGTTATAAACTATTAAGGTTATGAACACAACTATATATAAGAGACAAGTATGTCACTTAGATGGAGAACCACTTTGCATTGAGAACAGAGGCGTTTCCCAAGATATAGACAAATACCTTTGAGTGAACACATAGAGAGATGTGCAGGGAATCTCCAACCAAATTTCACGGTTTTCCCATCTCCCAGTGTAAGGAAACAATTTCTGTACAAGAACGTTTAAATAGAGAAGATATATTTATCGAAAAATACAGAACGCCTAATTTTGAAAGCATAAGCAACTTTGGTCTCTATATATTTTAATTCAGGATCGTATATCCATTACTGTACATATTTCATCTCATTACTTTAAATCATGGCTTTATGTTAATTTATTCCACCTCCCCTGTCCCGAAAAAAAAACAATCACCAATTACCTCCACTTAGATTTTTTTGTGTGTATTCCTCCACAAACTTTCATGCAAAACATGGGCTAAAAACTTGAGAAAATATGAAACCGCAATAGTTTCAGTGTCATGATTAGCAAAACGCGAAATCTCATTTCTCGAATTTTGCAACATCTGCCAAAAAAGAATATTTGCCTAATACGCAAAGATGAATACGAACTACTTCACCACTCTCAAAAGTACATTAGAGATTAAAACAAAATTATGATATATAATGCAACCATAAAAATGTATTTATCACGAATCTTTATATCTTCTAAAAAAAACAATCATAAAATCGTAATGCAGAAAACCGATAAGAGTAATTTATTCGTCATTATAGACAAAGATAAAAGCATTAAAAAATTAACATTGTACTAAATGATAAAAGTAAATTAATAAGAATTAAGAAAGCTAGCGCATTTCAGTTAAAAGTTAATTTTAATTCTACAGCACACGCAGAGATAACTTTCCATTTACCACTCTGAAAAATTATTCCTGCTTATACCTAAAGAACTGTAAATATTCACAAACAACTTTTTCGTAATTCATCATTTCTCTAAGTAACTCTCCAAATATTTGCAGAATATCATTAAAACATTAAGAGAATAAAAATGTAAGTTAATAAAACAAGTCTAAGAGATTTTAGGAGCGATTAAGTGGGTAGGATTTCTACCTAGGAGAGAAGTCAAAATAATTTTCACCAATGGAGTGTGGAGCAAATAACTGTCCCACAAGGGGCTAAACACAAAGAGGACAAACAAGGACAGACAAAGGGATTAAATCGATTACATCGACGCTAGTGCGAAACTGGTACTTTATTTATCGACCCCGAAAGGATGAAAGGCAAAGTCGACCTCGGCGGAATTTGAACTCAGAACGTAATGACAGACAAAATACCGCTAAGCATTTCGCCCGGCGCGCTAACGTGTCTTCCAGTTCGCCGCCTTGACGTATAATATATAATACTATCAGAGTTACCATCTATATAATATGTATAATATGTGTACTGCAATTTCAGGAAAAAAGAGTCCATTGTGGACATGAAAAGTTTCGACTAATGTATTTTTAATTACAAGCCCTCTTGCCTAAAGTAATTTCCAGTTCATTTTGGGTCCTTAGAACTCTGAAACAAAAACTGTTTTGCATATTTAATCAACACGGTGATGTATTACACAGTTATGCATAAAAGAGCGATGATTGTGAAATACGCCAACATAGCGATGGAAAAGACCACTAGAAGTATGCATGATGGGAAAAGAAGGCAACTGAAAGTGACAGACAGACAGACAGATAGACAGACAGATAGATGGACGGATAGATGGATGGATAGATGGATGGATAGATAGATAGATAGATGGATGGATAGATGGATGGATAGTTGGATATATGGATGGATAGATGGATGGATAGATGGATAGATGGATGGATAGATGGATAGATGGATGGATAGATGGATGGATAGATGGATGGATAGATGGATAGCTGGATAGATGGATGGATACATGGATACATGGATGGATAGATGGATACATGGATAGATAGATAGATAGAAAGATAGATAGAAAGATAGATAGATAGATAGATAAGTTTCTTTATTGGCCAAACAGGACTGCACACAGATGGGACAAGTTACAAGGTAGAGCTTTTCTTTTGGGGGATGAAAAAAACAAAAAACAAAAGAAACAAAAAAAGGGGCGTGGCGTAGTTTTTCGATCAAGAGGGATCGTAAAAGGGAAGAAAAGAACAAAAATAAATAAATAAAATAAAAAAATTAAATAAAAATGAAAAAAAAGAAAAGGAAAAGGAACAAAAGAAAAGAGAAATGAAAAAGAAGTAAAAAGGGGGAAAAAAGGAGAAGAGGAAAAAAACCATCAATAGGGATCGTGTATCACAGTGTTATGATATATGGTGTAAAGGGGAAAGCAAGTAAGGTTTATCCGTGGGAAGAAAAGCCTACGAAAAAGACCACGGTAACCTTGGTCAATATTGTTATATGTTACCACATTTGTTTGCAAGTGGGTAACCCTCTCTTTTCAATTTCTGGGTTCATAGGATTATGCTCAAGGTGGCTTCGTCATTCATATGTGCCATCCTTGCTACATTCACCCATCATTTTTTAAAACATTCGCTAGACAAAACTTGCCTCTCTACTCTCACTTTCCTTTTCAAGTGGTACTTGAAGAAGTTGATGAGAGATTTACCAGAGAGGAAAGTGTTTGTCTCCAATCCTTTCAGACGCGTCCACCAGATACATTCTTTCGCCATAGCCACAAGGATGATGAAAATAGCTCTTCCTTCCCGTTTGAAGGAAGGAGGCGTGACAATATTGACGATAGACTCAGCTGATAAACCGACTCGTCCCACATAGATAGATGGATGTTTAGACAGACAGATAGATAGATAGATAGATAGATAGATAGATAGATAGATAGATAGATAGATAGATAGATAGATAGATAGATAGATACATAGATAGATACATAGATAGATAGATAGATAGATGGATAGATAGATAGATAGATAGATAGATAGATAGATAGATAGATAGATAGATAGATAGATAGATATAGATAGATAGATAGATAGATAGATAGATAGATAGATAGATAGATAGATAGATAGATAGATAGATAGATAGATAGATGGATAGATAGATAGATAGATAGATAGATAGATAGATAGATAGATAGATAGATAGATAGATAGATAGATAGGAGCAGGCATGTCTGTGTAGTTAAGAAGTTAGCTTTGATTTTGGGGATAGTCCCACTGTGCGGCATTTTGGACAAGGGTCTTCCACTATAGCTCCGGGCGGACCAATGACGCGTGAATGAATTTAGTAAACGGAAACTATGCGGAAGCCTGTCATATTTATATCTGTGTCTTTCTGCCTGTGTTCAGTCTCGACAAGTTTTGATTTGCTGCGGTTTGTACCCAAGCGATTTGGCAACAGAGACCAATAGCATAAGTATCAAAATTACAAAACAGGACTCATGTCGATTTGTTCGACCCCGTTCCTTCTTCGCATGACCTCTTCCCAAATAGCTATTTCTTTACTACCCATAAGGGGCTAAACACAGAGGGGACAAACAAGGACAGACAAACGGATTAAGTCGATTACATCGACCCCAGTGCGTAACTGGTACTTATTTAATCGACTCCAAACGGATGAGAGGCAAAGCCGACCTCGGCGGAATTTGAACTCAGAACGTAGCGGCAGACGAAATACCGCGAAGCATTTCGCCCGGCGGGCTACCGTTTCTACCAGCTCGCCGCCTTCATAAATATCATACGGCATAACGCAAATTCTTAGTTTATTAAAAAGAAACTCCGCCTTTGTCATAATTAACAAATATTCATACCAGATCCACTTTACAGAGGGAGAACAATCAAGAATTTCCTACAGTTGACATGCAATGTGTGTGTATGTGTGTCCGTGTGTGCGTCCGTGTGTGTATCCGTGAGTGTGTGTACTCTTGTTGTACAAGCGCTTATCTCTATAACCCAATGACGTGGATGTCTACTTATATTAACCTCATTTATCATTTCATCTACTGAAACCAGTGAGAATGTTCAGCTGCAAGTCAAAAACATTTTAAACTTTGATCGGGGAATGCCTTATCCCACAAAGTGATCTGCTCAATCCAGTGGAAGTTATCAACTTTTATCTGACATCTTTGCGCCAAACATCCAGATCTGGAATGGGACTGAACATGAATGGAATGTCAGAAATGTCACTGGCAATGAGTAAGCACAACGAAACGGCAATCACCTCTGGTTAGATAGCAAAGATATTGCAATTGTTCCAGTTTTCTACACTCTTAGTTCAAATCACACCGTGTTCAAATTTGTGATTCAATAAATTGATTTTTACGGAGATCAGTAGATTAATCTTTACTGGAATTGATTCTAGTCTTTCTGTTTACCATTATTCTGTCAGTTTTTTCTTCTTGAAGACGTCAGCTGTGGCTTAAACTAGAGAGAAATGGGTTTCACCGGATTTAAAAAGTGAATGAAACATCCATATTCCAAGAATTGAAAGCCAAGGTTAGACTACATATATGATTGCACATGGATTTGAATTCTTTAGGGTGTTGTTTTTATTTATTTATTTATTTATTCATCAAATTGTGAAGGAAGGAGCATGCGCAGGTCCAGCTAGAAAAGAGTGATGTCGTTATTTATTCTGTTGAATATTTGAGCGATAACATTTGCAGGAAAGGCATGAGCAGGGAGAGATTTGCATAGGGACGACATTGTAAGTAGGAAGAACTTGTGTACTGCGGCTTCTGGCGGTCCACATAACAAGAGTGAACAGATTTTGAGTAATGAGTGGGAAGGGGTGATATACACAGTAGTAGTAGCTTTTAGGAACAAAAGCCATTATATTAATGGTAAAAAAAAGGCGGCAAGAAAATTCCAGAGCCTGGAGCATGTCAGTGAATAAAACAGGTAATCAGGAAACTCCCACCTCTTTTCTTATATTTTTGTGCATATCAGTAGGATACAAATAATGTATTTACATTCCTTATACTTCATCTACAGCTTTTACTACTGATTGGCGGAGAAAGCAGAGTGCGCCTTCCCCGAGAAGCGATCAACAAATCGTGAAACGGTCTGTCAAGAAACTCCACTCTTTTTTTCGGCAAATCAAATCCAGAGAAGGAATGCGTTTACATTCTTCACACTTCACCAAACTTTGTAATATTTAAATATATATGTTGGTGTATGTGTGTCTGTGTGTTGTGTATGTCTATTTCCGTGTATAAATATAGATAAACAAATTTCTTTTCCTCTACTCGGAATCCCGAAACTCTCAAACAAATAAATATATTTTCTCTTAAAATTATTTTCTTTTTTAATTCAGAATTGTATTCTTTTACCAATGCTAGATTAATGTGTTAACTATAAGGATTTTGGCAAGATTTTTGAATGGAATAAATCTGAAACCAAGTGATAACGAATCGATATTCTTAGCAGCACAACAATGTCAGCACGTGTATTAAACGATATATGTTTCGTATAAATTATATAGATATAATCAATATATATTGGTGAATTTAGGAAAAGAGTTTCGTTATGATTCCGTAAAAAGTAACATTCCAATTTATTTTACTTCTTGCTAGCTCTTGTAGCTTCCATCATCAAGGACACAATCCACTGCAAGATATCACCAATTTTGTCAATTCTCCCTTTTTTTATTGTTTCACAAGTAGGATACAATTTTACAAGCAAAAATTAGGTTTAGTGTTAAGGTTTAAGTTTAGGTTTTAGAGTTTACATTTAGAGTATTGAGTCCAGTGACTCTATACTGCTGTTCATTAAAAAGTAAGAGAAACTGGAATACGATGATTACTTAATGCACTTTATATATACATTGTATATATTTTATGCACAATTTTATAGATTTAATACACAGACTCATAAAATATTATTCCCTCTTATATTCCCATTTTTCCCATAAACAAGAAAATTATCCCGTACATGTGGTACAACCTTTAGTTAATTGCATATATCTGCCTTGTAAATAAACGTGAATATTTCACGGAATTGCACTTATGTGCATGTGTTAAGTGATAGATATATAAAAAAACATTTTTTACTATCCACGCACCACCACTACCATCATCTCCCTCCTCTCCCCTCTCTCCCTCCTCTCCCCCTGCTCTCTCTCCCCCTCTCACTCAGCCTTTCTTTAATCTTACCATCAGAACATCACCCCTCTGCTAAAATTATATTTCTAACTCTCTTTCTCTATATCACTACGTTCGACTAGCTTTTTAAACCACATAATATATATTACGCTTCCTCTACTACAGGTCATTTTCTCTCTCTCTCTCTCTCTCTCTCTCTCTCTCTCTCTTTCTGTTTCACTCTTTGCCTTATGTCCTTTTCCTCTCTCCTTTCTCTTTCTCCTCTATTTCCCTTCAACTAATCACTTGATAAGCGTTACAATTGCATTCCCGCCACCTCACCTCATGGACGCTTCTCTCTTTTTCTCTTCCACACTTTTCTTTCTCTCTCATTTTTTCTAATCACGGGAAAGCGTTGCCTACGAGCTAAGTAAGGTAGTAATAAAACTTGACAATCAGACAATCAGACTAAGCTGGAATTTCATTAATTAATATATTCTTCTATAAGGTGATGGGCTGACAGAAACGTTAGCACGCCGGGCGAAATGCTTTGCGTTATTTCGTCTATCTTTACGTTCTGAGTTCATCCTATCGGGAGTCTCTCATCTTTTCGGGGTCGGTAAATTAAGTACCAGTTGCGCACTAGTGTCAATCTAATCGACAGGCTCCCTCCTCAAAAAATTCGTGCCTTCTGCCTAGAGTAGAAAAGAATATAATCTTCTATAAACAATCATAAAAACTCAGATATCTATCTATCCATAAATATATATATATATATATATATAGGTGCAGGAGTGGCTGTGTGGTAAGTAACTTGCTTCCCAACCACATGGTTCCGGGTTCAGTCCCACTGCGTGGCACCTTGGGAAAGTGTCTTCTACTATAGCATCGGGCCGACCAAAGCCTTGTGAGTAGATTTGGTAGACGGAAACTGAAAGAAGCTCGTCGAATATATGTATATGTATGTATATATGCGTGTGTGTGTTTGTGTCTGTGTTTGTCCCCACCTAACATCACTTGACAACCGATGTTGGTGTGTTTACGTCACCGTAACTTAGCCGTTCGGCAAAAGAGACCGATAGAATAAGTACTAGGCTTACAAAGAAAAGGACTTGGGGTCGATTTGCTCGACTAACGGTGGTGCTCCAGCATGGCTGCAGTCAAATGACTGAAACAAGTAAAAGAGTAAAGAGAGAGTATATATATATATATATATACTCTCTCTTTAGTATATATATATACACATTATGAGCCAGGGGTGGCTCGAGAAGGAACAAACAACAACAGCGTATATATACGTATATACATGCATGCATACATGTATAAAAGTATGTTTATATGTATATTGATATACATACATATTGATATACATTTCATATATGTTGTATTTAAGTAATTAAAATATGTTGGTTGAGCTGTTGCGGCCGGAATGACATTGTCATATTCCCTTTTAGAGTAGGGTATTGCAACCGAGGCAATATTTTAAGAAGTCAAAGTAAACCGTTTGGATTTGTTACAAATGATATAAACATTGTATTTTAAATACTAAGTTTATGCAGATTTCAGATTATTCGCCTTGTGACGATCTGACCCATTGCTGAATATTTTATTTTCCACTGCCGCCGGGTATTTTTCTAGTATAAAATATAGTCATAAAAATCAATAAACTCGCATGTTACATCAGATACGTGGATGACAAATATATCTTTATTGCTATGAAGAGACTCGAAAAATCTTAACAAACTCAGAAAGAAACGTGAAAAATAACTATATTCTTTGCTTTAGCATCAAATTCAGCTTAGGTAAAAATTCAGGTGATTCGATAAGCATATTTCTGTATATAAATGTAAGGATATGGACTAACACATATCGGTATACATAAAACCACAAATAAATTCCAATACATGCATACAGGTAGTAAATGTCCACATGCATATAAAATGTCAGTTCTAGAAACTCTAGTGAAAAGCACTTAAAAAGGAAATTAATATAATAAAACAAAAGCCGACCAATAGTAGATATGGAAATAATTTAGGTTGTTTTATTCTTCAGGGCAACCAAACTTACTGACAAACTCACCTGTATTTTATTACCATTGAAGTTCATGAATTTCGATAACTTCGATCGCCGTAGGGAGAACAGAAATCTGACGTTACAGGGCAGACCACACGTTTGCGAGAAAGAAAATGACACCTTTTATTATCGTTGATGGCTTATGCTGATTCTCACCTTTTCCACGGAATCTAGATTTTACTCCTTGAAATAATTTAGAACACCAGCTTATAGAAAAATGCAGAAATAAATGCACTGTAAAGTATTCAAGCGAAGTAACACCCAGAAACACAAACTACACATAAATTATATTGCATGAAACATATGCACACAAACTATAGGAATGGTCGAATACATTATTAAGAAGTGACGTATATTTGCCATTTAAATATGGCTAACCCTTAAGGGTGGATGCTACTGTAGTTTATAGCCCCAGTAGCATCCACCCTTAGGGGTTAGCCATATTTAAATGGCAAATATACGTCACGATGTGTTGCAGCTACTGTTTATAACTCGCTCTAAGATTTATTATTATTCAAAAGAAATTATCGAAATTTACACAACATGCACAGGTGGCAGCAGTCAATCTTCAAATCTTCTAACTGAAACAAGGCAGCTGTATTTCCGTTGGTTTTCCAAATTGCTGACACTATCTCACGGCTGCATCTCCTGAAAAAAATTGTCACCGTTTTTCGGTAGCGGTGTATGGTTTGAACTCAGAAATAGCAGTTGGGACAGCTATCTCAAGACATCTATTCGATAATCAATCCATTCGGTAATTCGATGGCCCTGGATTGATGCATTTTCATCGATCCTGAAAAGATGAACGGCAAAGTTGATCTCAGAAAGATTTGAATTCAAAGATCAGATAGTCGGAATAAATACGGCAAGATACTCAATAAAACCTTCTAATGACTCTCATAATTTATGGTTAGGAGTACATAACAAAAGCGCAAAACTTCTAAAGTCTTCGCACCAACTGAAGATCTTCATACTGTTGGAAGTAAACCTGAAAATTCTTCTCTCAAACTGTTACATTCAATATACAAATGGGAGACATTTTCGTCGGTTCGATGTTGTTATTACGCTGTCTCATCCTACTTTCGACCATATACATACAGTGACCAGAGGCGAAACAAGAAATGCTATTGCTACATCAAGTAACTTTTCATCTGATCGCTACAACTGGTGACTCCAACGTGAGAAACTTGCATTCGTATATGACATATGATGACATTTTGTGACCCTGTGCATTACATTTGGTAACTTCAACGTAATACATATCTTACTGTTACAAACACACACACACACACACACACACACACACACTCATATATATATATGTATCATCATATCGAAGGGAAATGGAAATTAACAGAAATTTTCACTTCCAGTGGCCTAGCGTGTAAAAATTTAGTCCAAAGACTATGTATTACTCATGGGATTCATCACGCTAGAAAGAACAGACAGGTTCTAAAACCACAAAATTAGGGATAAAATTCCGAAAGGAACGAAATGAAAAACAAACACTTTTACCATCTAGTTTCCTGGGCCAATTGGTTTATTATTTTAGTTTAGCAAATAGGATAATTTGCTAGGTGAAATCGTCATCAACAGGTACACATCAGATTAAATATATACACATGAGGCAATCAATTACATTTCTCTTGTTTATACATGCATACATACGTACATACATACATACATATATACATACATACATATATATATATATATATATATATATATTATATATATATATATATATATATATATATATATTGTCGACCAATGAGATCATTAATAGAATTTCTGAAAGACTCTCAAGATGCTTACCTTCATATAAATACACTTTCGCACAATGTAGTGGGAATGAATTTGAGTAACTTAACATAATTCACCTTAAGGTATGGATGAATTAAATTTAGTTCTAACCTCCCCATTCTCATAAACACCAACCAGCTATTTAATTCTCTACGTGAACGTATGTATACCAAAATACACGTGTGCCTATGCTTACATCTTCGGGAAATCTTGTATGAGCAAGTGTACATGCACTATACAGCCTACGCGAGGGCGTTTATACATCTGTATCCGTTAACGGTTATATTTAATACTTTTTTCGCTGTAGTGTGTGTTCGTTTCTCTTTTGAATTTGTTATTTCTTTATTGATCTTCTATATAAATGAAGCTATATCCTTTAATTTGCTGTTTGTCATTTTTTTTACAGGAACTGAGAAGATACATTGCGGAACTGCTATTTTAACGAGTTATATCTACTTATCACCTGAAGAGACACATCTATACTGTCAGATGCTCCTGAACCAGTTGTTAAGTATCCCACTAGTGAGGGACCGATTCTAGATGGGTCGAAAAAATGGTAGTGAT
The DNA here is from genome assembly GCF_006345805.1 of Octopus sinensis. Lineage (NCBI taxonomy): Eukaryota > Metazoa > Mollusca > Cephalopoda > Octopoda > Octopodidae > Octopus > Octopus sinensis. Next base: position 15,094,270 of record NC_043011.1, on the reverse strand, counting down.
TAATAAAAATTCTCGTATCTTCCATCCATCTTCCCTCTTTCATATTTCTCTTTTCTCTTTTTTCTTTTACTTGTTTCAGTCATTTGACTGCGGCCATGCTGGAGCACAGCATTTAGTCGAGCAAATCGACCCCGGGACTTATTCTTTGTAAGCCCAGTACTTATTCTATCGGTCTCTTTTGCCGAACCGCTAAGTGACGAGGACGTAAACACACCAGCATCGGTTGTCAAGCAATGCTTAGCGGTTATATATATATATATATATATACATATATACGACAGGCTTCTTTCAGTTTCCGTCTACCAAATCCACTCACAAGGCTTTGGTCGGCTCGAGGTTATAGCAGAAGACACTTGCCCAAGATGCCACGCAGTGGGACTGAACCCTGAACCATTTGGTTGCTTAGCAAGCTACTTACCACACAGCCACTCCTGAATATGCATAACAACAAAAGAATGAGACCTCGATATATATTCATGCGTGTGCAGGCTTTTATGAGATTAGGGTATAAAAATAGCCGACTGATCTTGGTCGAGAATTACGATTCGCCATCATACTACCCTTGGTTTTCCCCCATTGTTCAACGCGGTGTTTGTCTTGTGTTATACATTCGCGTTTACTCTGAACTTGTCAAAGGGAAAATTAGTAAACGGAGGCTGCATGAAAATGTTTTAGATGGAGGAGGTTTTAGAACCATCAAGAGGTATACGAAATAAATATGGACCCCCATCGGAATGACAGTAACAATGATTCCAAGCCCAGCTATGTCATAGTTCCGCACAAAGTTTATGAAAGGGTTCAGTCTCTGTAGAATAAGCAGCGACCTCGTGTAGAAGTTTCCGTCGTTCGAACAAATAATACAACGATCATTTAACGGGAAATAAACTTCAAAAAAGTTTCATCCTATATTAGTACATGTCCATGTAATGCTAAGACTGTCTTACCATTCCAAGTAACACTAGAAACAAAAAAAGTACCAACCTACCGTCTTGTCTAACAAGTAATATATTACTCCATAGTTCCTTTATAAGGGAAATAGTTCTTGCTTCAATATTTTTCAGGGCAATTGTTTTAAACTAAATTAAACGAAGTAATATAATTATTACAAGGGAAACCAAAGTAAGCTAATTATATATATTGTATTTGAAGACTCAGAATAAACAACACTTTAAATGAAATCAATTAGGAAAAGTGAACAATTTTAAAGCAATAAGGAATATTTATTGGAAGAAATGATTTGAAATTGTTCTAATGGTTTTTAACAGCGGCGGTTTACACGTATACGTAGATTTATATATACATACCGTCATACATACATACATGCATGCATACATACATACTTACATACATACATACATACATACATGCAGACATACATATATACATACATACATGCATACATATATGCATACATATATGCATACATATGTACATACGTGCATGCATACAAACATAAATAGACATATATATACATATTTACATATACTATGTGCACATAGGTAGATATTCATTTATTTATATATATATATACATCTACATATAGATTTAGGCATATATATGAATATATATATTAGATAAATATATAGAGAGAGACAGAGACAAAGAGAGAGAGAGTGAGGGGGAAGAATAAGAAGAGTGTCTTTATAAATATATGTGCATATACATGTGTATATTTTTGTGTCTTTGTATTTGTGAATGAGAAAACTTCATTGTAGACGAGTAGAAAATAAAAGAGAACTCGATACCGAGAATAAACAGTCAGAATATAATTATTAAGCAGAAACTTCAAAGTTCGTGACTGAGTTTTACTTCTCTAATTCTAGAGCAAAATCCGCCATCTTAACTAAAGCTATCTTAGACGATTCACAAAGCGTCGTTCATGATCAAGTATAACAAAATGCAAGAAATAGGAAAAGACAGGATTTGTGAGAAAATGATTTAGTGCAATACCTAGTGAGAAAAAGAAAATAAACTTCAATTTGAGAATATGCTCCAAATTGGCTTTTCAGTAATAAAAACATTTTGGTAATAAAAAATACTCTACAAATTGAAACAGAGAAGAGGTGGGTTAAGGAAAAACAAAGATTGAAACTTAGATTAAAAATATCAGAATCTTCCTACTGGGAAATTTTTTCACACAGATCCAGACCTTTCTCATGAAAATTACTTAGCAACTTGCTTCGATTTATATGAATAATTAATATGGATATTGCTCTTCGAATTGAAGTTATTCTCGTTCTGCAGCAAAGCAGAAATATTTTCCATAAAGCTAGTGTGTGACGACTTAGCTTCTCTTATTTGTTTGTACGAAAGGAAGGATGGACCAGTCTATACTAAAATGGCTGTCGCTATTTTACCCTAATCCCTAAATATGTTTCAGGAGTTCGGTATTAAATAAAATATTGTTCAAGTGAAATATTGTCTTAAATTCGTTTTCTGTCACTCCGGCGTAGCATTTTCTCTGTAAACTATCGTTTAATTCTATCATGGCGCAGAACAGTAATGAAGTGGCAATACAATTTCTATGAAACAGGCAGTTTTGAAAGAATTTACAATTGCACCTGCTATTAGTGATGGAATTACTATTATTTGACTGATGTTTGACAATAATTAAATTAATAAACCTACTGAAATTTCAACTGGAAATGCAAGAAACTAAGATTGAATTACCATTAAAGATAAGAGCTCTTTTGTCTTGTAAAATGAAGTTAGATTAGCTCAAATAATCCTTTCGCTATATTCGCAAGAACTATCAAGCCGAAAAATTGATTATACCGCAGAAGTTTCTTGCTTCTATTCCTACATGTAGGAGATAACGACCAAACGTTTCATTATAGAATTCCAAAGATATTGTAAAATCCTTTAAAGTGTCTACGACTGAAGTTAGGGACAATCTGCAGCTAATAGCACTAGAGACTAAATTATGGAGCATATTTGCCGGATCATTAGAACCTTTATTTTCATGAAGTAACCTTTCATTGCGTTTATGGTGAGGGAAGGATGCATTCGTTTATGGTGAGGGAAGGATGTATTCGTTTACGTATAATGTTGTCCAGAAAAGTTTACTCTCAACGCCGATTTTAAATTCTAATTCCCTCAACAGTGAAATAACATCATTTTAGATTAAACTATATTTTGTCCAAGTCGGTCGTCACAATAACACACCGTCCAATATTGGGAACCTTGCGTGCAACAAATTTAAAACACGTAAATTGGATTTCTCATACCTCTGTAACATGGAAATTACCCATAGCGACAACAGACGAATTCTTTATATCCTTTTTCCCTAGGTTGTCTTCTCTAAAAATAATAGAGACAACTTATAGTTCAGAATAAAATAACATCTGCTTTGTTAATGGAAAAGTTTTATTGGCAAATGATAAAATTTGTAGCAGTTACAATTTAGTGAAACAAGGATAGAAGTCCACATTACGAAGCTTTAAATATCTGAAAATCTCTTATTCCATAACTAGTGTTTTTTTTCTAACGTTAAAATAAGATTTTCTTGATAAGTATATCTACATCTGTTTTTGCGGGTTTGATCAATTCAGAGTCAATAACGCCGATAGATTACCATGTCTTGTAAAATCAGTAAGGTCTAACCTTGTTCTAACTTATGAGAAGTAAAAGAATTTCTCTGGTGTTATTTGCAGGAATCTGGAAAACGATGATCTGAGAATCACTCGATTAATCTACACTTAAAATGAAATTATTCATATAATTCATAGGTGTGATTTGTTTTAAAAATGGCACTCGATCGGTTTCGACGACGAAGGCACCAGTTGATCCGATCAACGGAACACCCTGCACGTGAAATTAACGTGAAAGTGGCTGAGCACTCCAAACATGCATACCTTTAACATAGTTCTCAGGAAGATTCAATGTGACACAGAATGTGACACGGCTGGCCTATTGAAATACAGGTACTACTCATTTTTGCCAGATGAGTGGACTGGAGCAACGTGAAATAAAGTGTCTTGCTCAAGGATACAACGTGCCGCCGGCAATCGGACTGGCAGCTTTCCGTGTGCGTGCCAAATATTCTAACCACTAAACCACGCACCTTTACTAGGCGCGATATGAAAGGGACCAGTGAGTATTTAATCTCTATAGGTTCTAGTAAAAAGATTTATAAAAACTAACACGAGATATTTTGAATGTACTGACTATGGTATATTTTATAAATATTTTTGTTTCTTTTATAGAAAATATTTACTTGATGAGAATAAACAGAAATCTTGTGATTAACTAAAGAAAAATTAAATGTTTCTTTGGACGGTTACGGAATTTTGCTGTTAAATTTCGGGAATGCAATATTTCATAAGAGGTTAAATAAATATTTTTCAACTAATTTGGGATGTTTAGGTAGGCTTTTGCATGACTTAAAGACATATTTATCGACACTATCTGAAGCACGTGTGCCATTATCAAAGACGTATCATTTCTAGTTCGTCCTTTACGTTCCGAGTTCAAATTCCGCCGAGGTCGACTTTGCCTTTCATCCTTTCGGGGTCGATAAATTAAGTACCAGTTACGCACTGAGGTCGATGTAATCGACTTAATCCCTTTGTCTGTCCTTATTTGTCCATTCTGTGTTTAGCCCCTTGTGGGTAGTAAAAAAATATATTTCGTCCTTTTTACGAAGTTTTCTGTTTTTTCAAATAAAAACTTTAAGTAATATTTCTCAGACGGTACGGCAATATCTTAGTTTATAAAATATAACGTGTATCGTTTCATATTCACATGATTAAATCCATCTTGTTACAGTTTACATGTTTGTTGATGGACAGCCAGGTCAAACGAAAAACAACGACAAAACATATTGAAGATATGAAAACTACCTGTCCTAAACTTATCACTGATTAATCAACAGTTAACCGTCACCCGCCACAAATATTTCCATGATAATTCTGTTTTAGATACAAAATTTAATTCAACCTCATCCATGGCCTAAGAAGCAAATAATTATTTTCTCTCGGTGCTGCAAAAGAGCGCTTTCCTTGTATTTTGTCTGATTTCCAGAAAACTTATCAGAACCATTGTGTGAATATGAATAAAAACTAGTACAAAGAAGTCATCAACAATGCAGAAATTTTTCCATTCTCTTGGCAACAGGTGACGTTCCACTGTATCAATATTTTGGGTTTGGTGCCTCTAAGCATAAGACAGCAAAAAATTGAAAAAAGAGAGTTAAAATAAGATTTGGAATCAGGATGTCGACATTGATTGCCGAAAGAGACCTATGGGTAAGACAGTTGCTTTATTTCTCAAACGCGCTTTGTCCTGGCGCTCTTCAGACTTTTTTTTACCAATCGATAAATATTTGCCGTGACATTTTTTTAATTCACAGAATACTTCTAATACGACTTGTTATATAAACTATACTACATATAAACAACTATACTGAATAGATAGAAAGATATGGATAGATAGATAGATATAGATAGATAGATAGATAGATAGATAGATAGATAGATAGATAGATAGATAGATAGATAGATAGATAGATCGGTAGGCTGATAGATAGATATATAGATAGAGAGAGAGAGAGAGAGAGATAGGTAAATAGGTAGATAGATCGGTAGGTAGGTTGGTAGGTCGATAGATAGATAGATAGATAGATAGATAGATAGATAGATAGATAGATATAGATAGATAGATAGATAGATAGATAGATAGATAATAGATAGATAGATAGATAGATAGATAGATAGATAGATAGATAGATAGATAGATAGATAATAGATAGATAGATAGATAGATAGATAGATAATAGATAGATAGATAGATAGATAGATAGATAGATAGATAGATAGATAATAGATAGATATATAGATAGATAGATAGATAGATAGATAGATAGATAATAGATAGATAGATGTGTGCGTATGTGTGTAATTGCGCATGCATATGTGTATGTAAGTTTTATGCATGTGTGCGTGTATGTGTGTGTGTGCGTGTGTGTGGGGTGTTTGTGTGTCACTACTGAATTACTTAGCTGCATACATTACCGTTTCATGGTGTTCAGGATGATCAATAAATGACAACTATGCGTAGAAATATACGTAAACGTGCATGGAAACAATATACAAATATGTCTGAAGCAAATTTCAGTCGTGATAGGTTTTAGCATTTAATACAGAAAGTTTCTCTCTATATAAAAGCTGCGAGAGTAGTTGAAAGCATGTCAGTGTTGAAACGACACGTGTGTATTTCTATTTTTCTCGAACAGTAACAATGGGTAGACGTCTTTCAGACGGATCTTATGGAATTAATCACAATTGTTTACAGGGGGGAATTCAACGAACTGAACGAATGTGTAGGAATTTGATGCGAATCAAATCAATACTTCCACACAACCAGGTAATTTCTATAAACTGTATATTAAAGAAATAAATGCTAATGAGGGTAACATGTTGCCAATAGGACTATATGTTCTTCTGGTTTAAACAGATGAGGAGGAGGAGGAGGAGGAGAAGGAGGTGGGGATGGAGGAGGAGGGAGATAGTGAAGAGAATAATTTTATGTTTGCTAAAAATGAATATTGCTTGATGGTGCCGAAGGTAATAAATATAATTGTAGCATGGGCTCAACACCATAAATATAGGGAGAAGGTTTAGTTGAGATAATCAATATTTTACCCGTTGTTTTTGTTTTTTGGTTTTTTTTTGTCTATTCTGAATGAATAAAGGTTGTACAGTTAAAACTTAGATATAAAGAAACGTATCCTGAATACTACATGATCATTTTGTTCTCCATCTCTCAATCGAATATTCCAAGATACCACCCCATATAACAACAACGATGTTAAGAACAAACAGTGTAGCATCAACATGAATAAATGAACGCAGTTAGTCAGACATTATGATGGTACAAGAGCTGGGCAATTTCTTTTTAATTCTCGGGCATAAACGAAAATAAACTGTTAGAAATAAACTATAAAATTTAAATATCAGGAATCCGATACCTGCTATTAACGCTTTTGTAGTTGCAGCCATAAAATATGGCTCTGTGAACAGGAACGAACAGAATTAGATTTTATTAACCGTAATACGAGAAGCCTAGCACCAAATCCCCACCCATATACAATTTGTCTGACACCTAATTGTACATGAAAAGGTGGTATGAGATTATTGAATGTCAATGATTATTTAAGACCCATTAGTAATGCTGCTAACAATCTTTCCAATTAACACAAAGATAGCCTCCTACCTTACCCTCCTTGATCGGGATCGCACAAGCAACAGCAAATCAATTATTACTGCGCAACAAAATTCTCCCAATATAAAATGTAGGCATAAGTCAGTAGCAACAAATAATATGTTTCTTTATTAGCCACACAGGGCTGCACACAGACGGGACAAATTACAAGGTAGAGCTTTTCTTTGGGGGATAAAAAAAAAGGGGGTTGTTTTTTTAATGGTATTAGTTGCGAACGAGGGAAAAAAAACTAACTGTAGTTTTGATTATCATAAAATGAGAATCACAATATTGGCCCTTCATGAGTGGACTACCAACACTAAACAAGTTCCTATCAGAGAGAAGACAAAAGTTACCTGGGCAGTGTTGTTTTCATACAATGCATTGCTTGCGTTATATCAAAGAGTTTTAAGCTTTAACATTCACATTACTCTATCAACTGTAATACTTAGTTATTCGCATTGTTTTAAATTAATCATACATTATTTCAGAGCTTGAGATTTTGGTGATGAAATATTTATTTTTAGAAAGAAATTATTAAGTAGGCGCAAGAAACCAGATCTGACTACTTTGAACATAGGAAAGGTAGAATATTTGGGCCAGTTATGGTTGTTTTTAATGCTAAAGGGTAAAACTTGCTCCGACAGAATATACTTGAAGAATCAGTAATGGAGCACATAGAAAACGACGAGCGAAAAGACTACGTGATTTTAGCATGCAGACAGACCACCGAACAGCACTTAATAAACTTCACATTATTTTCCATAATAATAATAACCAAAGCGTACTTGTTATATAAATAGTAATACTAATTGATACTAATTCTGTGCAAAAGCGAGTTGAAAAGCAAACAAATTACATGGACCTGCCTGTTAAACTAAAAACATTGTGGCAACAAAAGGAATGTTGTTATAATTCTATTTGTATTTAGATTTGCTATGCTGGAAGAATACAAAGGGCGGTGAAGTAGCGGAGCGGTTAAAATATGAGACTAGTTCACTTTTCAATACTTATTGTGTTTCCTTGTCTTCTGAATTCTAATACTCCACATTATCATAATGTGACTCTCATCCTTTGTTGTGAAAAGTCGTCTACATTTCGGATTGCCTTCAGTAAATATTCATTTCAATTTGTAACATCGGTACTTCACATGATATTGTGTAGTGCTCCAACAATTGTTCCCTTGGGCTTCTCCCAACATTAGAAAAGTTTCCGTAAAATTTTCTTCTAGTTTGAAAAAAAAATTCACAAAAGCACGTTGCTCTTCTTTATCCTTCATATTGAACTTGCGACGTTCCCACCACCAATCTCCGACTTCGCCTGTCTCTGCGGCC
>NC_043011.1:15073236-15083236 GCF_006345805.1 Octopus sinensis | reverse complement strand
CTGCAGTTACAGGGTTGGGATCTGTTGTTCTTGAATTGCATAGAGGTAGCCTTTGATGTCAAGTTCTACGGTTTGTGTTGTATATGCCAAGTACACATGTACCGCTTCTCAGTGAACTGGTCCATTTTTGAATTCTGTACTCCTAAAAGATAAATTTTACCCACGCTCCTTATTGGTGAGAGATCTGTACCAGCTGTAAACTACCAACCCATGCATATATGTATGTACGAATGTATGTATGTACGCATGTATGAATATACGTATATATGTGCGTATGTATGTATGTATGTATGTATGTATGTATGTATGTATGTATGTATGTATGTATGTATGTAGGCTAGTTCAGTATTCGAATATTTCTAAGTACAGCTTATATAAAAGCAATTATATATATATATATATATATTTATATAGAAGTTTACCTGTCTTCGCTCTACCGTCACCTACAACCTATCCCTTGATGCTGAGCTCAATATACGCATTAGCAAGGCAGCTGCTATGATGGCCCAACACTCCAAACGAGCATGGGACAACAATAAGCTGATCAAGACCACAAAAATGAAGATTTACCAGGCATATGTACTTAGCACTCTACTGTATGGAAGTGAGACTTGGACGCCATACACACGCCAAGAGCGTCGCCTAAATATCTTTCACCTGCGCTGCATCCGGAAAATCCTTCGCATCAAATGGCAGAATCATGTCCCCAACAAAGATGTCCTCAAGCAAGAAGGAATACCAAGCATGTTTGCACTCCTCACACAAAGACGTATGAGATGGATTGGACATGTTAGCCGTATGGAAGATGGCAGAATCCCCAAGGACATACTCTACAGAGAGCTTGCTAGGGGTAATAGGTCTGTGGGAAGACCGTTCTTACGAGACAAGGATGTTTGCAAAAGGGACGTGAATGCCTGCAACATCAATATTACCAACTGGGAAGCAGTTGCCAGCAACTGTGGAGATAGGCGACGTAACGTAAAAGAGGGAACACAAAGGAGTGACTGAAGGAGAGAGGAGAAATGGAAAGACAATAAAAGACGTCAACAAGAAACTATGACATTACAACCAGCCAGGCAAAGTTTTAGCTATATTTGCGGCGCCTGCCAGAGGGAGTGTTTGTCCAGGATAGGACTACACAACCACAGCAGGAGATGTATTAGGACATGAAATGTAAAAGCCGGACTAGATTATTTTATGCGCAACTCTATTATCTCCCGAGACAAAAAGGATGCCAACAGCAACATATATATATACATTTCTATGAAACTATCTAATCACAATATGTATATAATGTAACATCTATAGCTATACAAATAAGTTAAACATGTCAGACCACGCACTCATCATATGTTCCATTATATTGAAGTATGTACATTCACATGCAATTGTAGAATTAAACTTTGACTGTAGACTAAAATTTGGTCGTATTGAAGTAATTAAACATGAATTAACATGTGAACAAAACTATCATGGCTAAATGTATGACCATTTGCTCAAAATCGTGATTATAACTAGAGTGTTCAAAGGATTTACTGCCTCAATGAAAAATTATATATGGCATATACACAATGTTGTGGAGGCGCGTGGCTTAGTGGTTAGGGTGTCAGCATCATGATCGTAAGATTGTGGTTTCGATTCCTGGACCGAGCGACGCATTGTGTTCTTGAGCAAAACACTTCATTTCACGTTGCTCCAGTCCACTCAGCTGGCAAAAATAAGCAACGCTGCAATGGACTGGCGTCCCATCCAGCTGGGGAGCACATATGCCATGGAAACCGAGGGACCGGGCCCATGAGCCTGGCTAGGCTTTAAAAGAGCGTATTTATTTTTATTATATACGCAATGCTAGCCTAAATATTTTAGTTTTATGAAGACTGTGGAATATGAAATATCTAGAATTAAATTTAAGCCGTAGTCCCTTATGTAACAAAATTATCAAATGTAAAATGATACATTTATCAGGAAATTTCGAAACCAACGAACTTAAGTAGTCGTAAGCAAATTGCCAATAAGAGATATATGCTACTATAATATAAATTTATGTACCAAGCGTAATAAAATGCAACCGATGCGTTCTTATGTGGTCAACGACAATTCGCCACAAATTCAAACTTTCTTTGAACAAAAAGATGAATACCGAAGTCTTTCTCACATCTTAAAAGTGTTATGATGCAACAAGTAGAAACATGTTGACTTCAAAGACAGTTCATTCAAATCGACTAATAACATAAGCGCCTTCCTCCTCGAATTTAATGTAGTAAACGAAATAGCAGGAAATTACCTAAATGGTACCCACGCAAAAGGGTTAAAACAATATACGAATCTCTAACTGTCCTGATGTATGTGACTTCAAACATAATGCTAACTTATTGCCAGGAGATGAAACTACATAATCAACATACAAGAAACGTGTGTGTATGTGTGTGTATGCGCGTGTGCTGTGTGTGTGTGTGTGTGTGCGTGAGGGTCTGTTCTGTTCTGTGTGTATGTATGTTTGAGAGTGTGTATATGTGAGTGAAAGTGCATGGTTTGGTGGTTAGGGTGTTCTTGTCACGATTGCGATATAGTGGTTTCAATTCCCAGACCGGATCTTGCGTTGAGTTCTTGCAACCAATTCGTCATCTGACATGAGACGCGTCGTGCACCAGTTCAGGTGGTGTAGATTGAATGGAGAGATTCCGCTTATGTGAACACAAACACTTGATCACTATAAACAAATAAACTACATGGTTTTTCAGCAAGAATTTGCAGAATCCTATCAGCATACGTCGTATATACACATATGTATGTATATATGTATATATATATATATATATATATATATATTATATTATATATATAGATTGATAGATAGATAGATAGATACATACATACATACATACATTACATACATACATACATACATACATACATACATACATACATACATACATATATATATGTATATATTATGTATGTATGTATGTATGTATATATAGAGATAATTGAGATTTAGTTGAATTAGGTACTTAAGTTAAAGCACCAAATCAGTGTGGTATTTTCCATAGAACTCAAACTAATGTGAATAAAATCAAAATAAACAATAGCATATCAAGAGGTAATGCAGTACGGCCGTTTCAAGCGACTCCATTTAATTGAACAATGCAATCATTACATCAATTTAAATGCAGGGCTATCCTCAGCTGCTCGAATATTAGAGAATTTTAGTAAAATTATATCAACGTGTCCAACTGATTAAAAAATTTCTATTTATTTATGCAGCTGAGGATAGCCGTGCATTTAAATTCATATAATGATTGCATTTTTTAATTAAATGGTGCCGCCTGAAACGGTCATATATATATATATATATATAGTCTTATCGTGTTTATCTGCATCACTAACTCTCCCTATAGGTGTGTGTATATATGCACATATATGCATATATACGTACATTCATCGTACATTCATATATATGTGTGTGTGTATATATATCTTACATATATGTATATGCGTGTGGAGTGTGGGATGGGGTGTATGTGCGTGGCGGTGTGTTAAGCATTCCTCAGTGTTTCGTAATTACGCAGCGTAACGCTTGAAATAATTTCAAGAAGAACCAGAAATATTCGAAGAGTTACTGGAAAAGTAACTTGAAGGAAAAAATTAAAAATTTTAAACTCAAAATTTTGTTGGTTCACACAACAAATTAGAGCCGGCTAATTGTGTGTGTGTGTGTGTGTGTTATAAATGCGAAATGCCGAATAGACTTTTTGCCAGCTATCCTAAATTCTTTTATTATATAATACACATTCTCTGTAAACGACACCTATTAAAGGAACCAGTGAGAAGCTGATGGAAATGTATATGGAGAGAAAATTAGAAGTCCAACATTCCGAATAAATATGAGATAATCCCCAGGAACACCTGGGGTATTTATTCAAGAATCCCACCATTTATTTCTGAGAATTCGTAACTATGAATGGAAACAACACTAGCGATATGATAGACGATCCCAAGTCTGGAAATCTATTCTTTATTTCTCATTGAAAGAAATAACAAAAGCATTCTCCCAATAGCATTATAAGAACGCAGGTTAACCGAATGATGGACTTCGTTTCGCAAACATAAGATCCTGGGTTCGATGTCCTGCATGGCTTCTTGAGCGATTGTCTTTTGCCAAAGCTTCGATTAAACCTACGCTTTTTAATGGAAAATAAAAACTGTATAGATAGAAACTATGTTGAAGCTCTTCGGGTAGATTATACGAATCAGAAATTGTGTGGGTCTGGGTCGGCTTATCAATTAAGAAAAGGATAGACATGCATGTGCAATACTCAACTACTTTCATGATAACTAAATAATTATTATTCAGTTATTTTGTTATCAAACATACTTATAATATTTATCAAAGAAGTAATTGTTTATCTCCGAAACTTACGAATGACCCGTCACATTATGATACCTGAGAATCAGAAATAAGTATATACTTGTACAGACCAGCTACTAATCTAAAACAAAAGCAAGGGTGAAGGAATAGAAAGGTAAACTAAGAAGCGCAAGCTATATTGTGGATCAACTACTAGAAAGTTTATAACAGTATATCACAAGGTCTATCAATGTACTTCAAAAAGCCTGAGTGCGAAAGGCACAACCAGAGTTCTGGCATATATTAAGTGCATATACCACAGGTGTAGACTTAAAGTATATGGATGTGTACACATGCATAAGTCAAATCATACGGATCATCAGATGCATATTAAAAATCTATGCTTGCATACATGCATAGGTGTGCATATGGTTTTATATTTTTAGTCCACATTAATCCTTAAGGTGAATATGGCCGAATAGTGCTCCCTGGAAAGGACGTTGGACCGATGCAGAGTTTCTAACTTTTAGCAGCTGTGAGGTCTAGAGCAACGTAAAATGAAGTGTTTTGCTCAAGAACAAAACGCATCGACTGGTCCAAAAATCGAACCCATAATCTTACGATCATGGGTCCAACCCCCTAACACCTATGACATTTGCCTCCACTAATTCCTTTATTGGCGCATTGCGTCTATCAATGTTTATGTTCTGTTGTTACAATTACAATAAAATCAGGTCTTCTGTTCCACTCTTTTCCAATAAAGGAATGATATCTAATGGCCATTATTTTAACTTGTTTCTTATATATCACTCTGTAAAAACCAGTTTATATGGAACCCATCAACGGATTTACAATAGAGAATTGTGATGAACCATAACATGGAACCCTAGCAAAAGATTACTTGAAGTTGTTCACTAATCTAACTAATTTTGTTAGCCTGGTGTGCCAACAAAGAGGTTATGCAGTGTTTTGCTCGGATTGATAACCCCCCACCCTGCTATTTGTTCTCACTCTTCTCTCTCTCTCTCACCATATATATATATAGGCGCAGGAGTGGCTGTGTGGTAAGTAGCTTGCTAACCAACCACATGGTTCCGGGTTCAGTCCCACTACGTGGCATCTTGGGCAAGTGTCTTCTGCTATAGCCCCGGGCCGACCAATGCCTTGTGAGTGGATTTGGTAGACGGAAACTGAAAGAAGCCTGTCGTATATATGTATATATATATATATGTGTGTATGTGTTTGTGTCTGTGTTTGTCCCACTAGCATTGCTTGACAACAGATCCTGGTGTGTTTACGTCCCCATCACTTAGCGGTTCGGCAAAAGAGACCGATAGAATAAGTATTGGGCTTACAAAGAATAAGTCCCGGGGTCGATTTGATCGACTAAAAGGCGGTGCTCCAGCATGGCCGCAGTCAAATGACTGAAACAAGTAAAAGAGTAAAAGAGTAAAAGAGATGTGTGTGTGTGTGTGGAGGCGCAATGGCTCAGTGGTAAGGGCAGCGGACTCGCGGTCGTAGGATCACGGTTTCGATTCCCAGACCGGGCCTTGTGAGTGTTTATTGAGCGAAAACACATAAAACTCGACGAGGTTCCAGCACTGGTTGGTGGCGATCCCTGCTGTACTCTTTCGCCACAGCTTTCTCTCACTCTTTCTTCTGTAGGCCTGTTCGCTTAGTCAGCCGGGTGGCGTCATTTGAAGGCTAAAACAATGCGAAGCGCATTGTGACCAGTGATGTGTAGCAACATCTGATAGCCTGGTCGTCACGGATCATGTGATCGTGATATATATATATATATATATATATATATATATATATATATATATATATATAGGCCGATGAAGGACAATGATCCTGAAACACGTGTCCCTAGATGCAGCTCCGGCGGCCGGGGGTGTTTGTCTCCCCTCGTAAATGTATATAAGGACACAGGGGAAAATGTGTCAAAGCCATCAGAGGCGTCGATGCTTCCTAGGGCTATACAGCGTGGTGTACCCCATACTGTCACGTTCGTGTTAGATTTACAGTATACAACCATTCTATCGCCCCACCACCGTACATGTCTCTACGAGAGATTTAGAAATTTAGTATTTCTTATTTTGATAATCAGTGAATAGACTTCACTGAATTATAGATATATACAATACGAAGTCGAGACAAATATCGCCAGCTGACCGGTGTCTGCTACTCTAGGCCGATGAAGGACAATGATCCTGAAACACGTGTCCCTAGATGCAGCTCCGGCGGTCGGGGGTGTTTGTCTCCCCTTCGTAAATGTATATAAGGACACCGGGAAAAATGTGTCAAAGCCATCAGGAGGCGTCGATGCTTCCTAGGGCTATACAGCGGTGGTGTACCCCCTACTGTCACGTTCGTGTTAGATTGACAGTATACAACCATTCTATATATATATATATATATATATATACGAGGAAAATGCCCCCCGTCCAATGGACGGTGCTGAGTTGTCAAACATTTAAATCAAATTTTCTCAAAAAAACGGCCTCCTCTTTGAGAATACCATTTTTCTCGCGTACGCGTAGTATCGATCGCAACAACTGATGTACTTGTGCGTACAAATGCACGTTCCTACGGCTATATCGATCGCATTCTCACCTGGAATCGATTTTTGTAATTTTTACAAAACTTATACACGCCCTGATACCGTCAGTATCTACATGTTAAATTTGAGCGTAATCGGATGGAGGATGCCCGAAATCCTAGAAGACACAGACAGAACGGATTTTATATAATCGATATATATGCAGAACACATTATATATATATGTATATATAATATATATATATATATATATATATATTATATATATATATATATATATATATATAATGCATAGATATATATGTATGTATACTAACATATATATAAAAATGTGTTATCTCTCTCATTTTCTCTCTCTCTCTCGCTCTCTCTCTCTCACCATATATATATATATATATATAGTATATATATAATATATATATATAAGATCATGACAGCTGATGATAGGGGGTTTTTCCTTGTGTAGTATGTCCGTACTCTGTTTTTCTGTTGTAAAAAAATGTTTTTCCTTTTCGTTCTCGTTGAGTTCTACGTCTTTTTGTGGTGTCCTGTACTCATGTATATATATTTATATATGCATGTATATATACATGTAGATGTAGGTACGTACATATATGTTTGTATGTATGCATATATTTTATCTATTACACTATTGTTTGACAGCGCCTTCGCGTCGGGTTCGATTCGATTCGTTCGCTTCGTTCCCTTCTTTATTCTCCCAGTACTGTTATATATATATATATATATATAATATATATACGAGCAAAATACCACCCGTCCAATGGACGATGCTGAGTTGTCAAACATTTAAACCAAATTTTCTCAAAACAACTTGTCCGACTGTCCCATAATATATATAATATATACGTTTTTATTATTATTTTGCAATTTACTTAATCATTGGTATATTATTGTTATTTTGCTTTTAATATTTCTATTATTTGTAATTTTCTAGATGGTGTAATTTAATTGTTCATTTTGAATTGATAAAAGGTGTTTTTTTTCTAATTTTTATATATATTTTATATTTTGTGAAATTTGATTTAGTATTTCTAAATTGAATTTTTTCCCTGTAAGTTAGGAATAATATTCCCTGAAATAATTATCAAACTAACATATATATAGATAGATAGATAGATAGATAGATAGATAGATAGATAGATAGATAGATAGATAGATAGATAGATAGATAGATAGATAGATAGATAGATAGATAGATAGATAGATACATAGATAGATATACATACACTTATGCTGCATACATATATAGGACTGCCCGATTGATGCTAAATTGCAATCAAAAAGGCGGCGAGCTGGCAGAAACGTTAGCACGCTGGGCCAAATGCTTACCGGTATTTCGTCTGCTGCTACGTTCTCAGTTCAAATTCCGCCGAGGTCGACTTTACCTTTCATCTTTTCGGAGTCGATAAATTAAGTACCAGTTACGCACTGCGGTCGATGTAATCGACTTAATCCGTTTGTATGTCCTTGTTCGTCCCTTCTGCGTCTAGCCCCTTGTGGGTAGTAAAGAAATAGCTAAATTGCAATTAAAAAGCTTTCTGTTCTAAATTAGAAACCAGCTCTTTCTTCACTGAGAAATTTGAGAAAGAAAGACACATGCAAAAATACATAAATACATACGAGTGTACATGTATATAAACATACATACATACATACGTACATTATACACGAGTATATATGTTTATACTTACTTTAAATATATACACACACAGGTGATAAATAATCCAAATGCATATAAGTTCATGCCACACACACACACCACACACACACACACATATATATATATATATATATATATATATACACACACACATATACCCACTCACGTAATTTTTCTACTCATTTATTTGCATTAGAAAGAAGACTTCTAATGCAGATATATGTAACATAGGCACACATGTGCATACAAAGGTATGTATACGCGTATATAAACGAATACGTATGTCTATATATATATATGTGTGTGTATGTGTGCGTGTGTGTGTATGTGTGTAAATATATATATATATATGTATGTATATATATATGTGTATATATATATTTATATATATATACATATATATATAAATATATATATATATGTATATATAATACACATACACACACACATACAAACACATGTATATACACACACGTATATATCCATTCACACGCTATATATATATTTTTTTAATTTATTTGTTTGCATTAGCAAGAAGACATTATCTGAAGGTGAATCTGTCGAACATGACACCAGACGTGACAAGTGTGGATGCTTCTATCAATGTTTATGTTATGTTGTTACAATTACAATACAAACATGTCTTCGGTTTCACTTTGCTTAGATTCCAGAGAATAAAACAAACTGTATATTTGATTTAAAATGGACGCGAAGTAATATCTTGTGTGTTTGTGAGGGAGATCTGAGCGAAAAGAATTAATTTTAGTTGCTGTTGTTGTCATCGTTGTTATTTGGCTCCCAGCTAGATTTGATGGAGCGGATCGAAAGGCATTCCAATCATACTTGCTTTTTCAAATTTAATGTATCCCAGGCTACAATGTATTCTTTACTTTTAAGACAACTCGATGTGTTTTGTGGTAGATTTAGCTGCCATTTCTAGTTGGTTGAATGAGATTGTCAAGCTCCGACCTAGGTTCTGGTGTCGGTTTCAAATTTTGGCACAAAGCCAGCAGTTCTAAGGGAGAGGTAAGTTGATTACATTCAACACTCTTACTCTTTTAATTGTTTCAGTCATTTGACTGTGACCATGCTGGAGCACCGCCTTTAGTCGACCAAATCGACCCCAGGACTTATTCTTTGTAAGCCTAGTACTTGTTCTATCGGATCCCTTTTGCCGAACCGCTACGTTACAAGGACGTAAACACACCAGCATCGGTTGTGATCCACTCACAAGGCTTTGGTCGTTCTGAGGCTATAGTAGAAGACACCTGCCCAAGGTGCCACGCAGTGGGACTGCACCCGGAAACATGTGGTTGGTAAGCAAGCTACCTACCACACAGCCACTCATACGCCTACTGATATCTCTTTAATATTAGTACTCAACTAGTACTTATTTTATCGACCCC
>NC_043011.1:15071806-15073136 GCF_006345805.1 Octopus sinensis | reverse complement strand
GCTTTTTTTTTTACGTTCTGAGATTTAATAATACATTTTTAGAGAGTTACTCCCTTATTAAACCGAGCGAAAATGCATTAAAAATGCTGGAAAAATTATGGTAATTTTTTTTTTTAATCGTAGACTCATCGTAGACGCGTGCTAATACCCAGAAGGGCTCGATAGGAATCACGACTATAAGATACCCGCTTTTGGTTACACTGCACCGCAAAATGTGGGAGTAGTTAGGAATCTAAATCGTAGGAGCCAGACACCGCACATCCTCTCTTTTATATATATATATATATATATATATATATATAGGGAGAGTTTACGAAAAAAAAAACAAAAGACGAAGAAAGGTGGTGTACAAAACAAACATATGTATTAGTATAACGCTCAGGAATAGAAAAAGTCTTTTACGTTTCGAACCTACGCTCTTCTACAGAAAGGGACACAGAAAAAAAAACAAGGAGAGAAAAAATGTGTGTAGTGGCTAACGATCTATACATATACATTCTTTTATTCTTTTACTTATTTCAGTCATTTGACTGCGGTCATGATGGAGCACTGCCTTTAGTCGAACAAATCGACCCCAGGACTTATTCTTTGTAAGCCTAGTATTTATCCTACTGGTCCCTTTTGCCGAACCGCTAAGTTACGGTACGTAAACTCACACAACAAGGTCTCTTTGAATGAACAGCACATGGAATTAATTCTCTCCACTATCCATCTGTAATAACAAAATATAAACTCCTATTGGAATTTGCATACTATGAACAAGAAGCCTTTCTACCCATTCTACACAGGACTAACCTTGCTTGGATAATGGAACTGCAACTGTTGCATCCAAAATATATTTATATTTTTATTCCCTTTTTTCCATTTGTACTTCTTATATCTCCCCATTCCAAAAAAAGACTTATATTGACCTATACTATTTCCCTCTATTTGACCATCTCACATCGTCTCTGATGAAGGGATATCCCTCATATCCCTGCAACAGCTGTGAGACTGCCTTTCTCTTTATAAATGTCCTACAAATTTCACATTTTCCTGGCTTTGATGCTTCATTTTATTTAACATATACATGCTCACGCACGACCCTCATTAGACTTCTCATTCATACAATTACTGAACCGGGGATATAACTACGGTCCTTCCGTGGCACTTACATAGCCTTACCTGCCACTTTGGATCTTCTGGATACCAAAACCTCTCTCATATATATATATATATATATATATATACAGAGAGAGAGAGAGAGAGAGAGAGAGAGAGGCGCAGGAGTATATATATAAGCTGTGTGGTAAGAAGCTTGGTTCCCAACCACATGGTTCCGGGTTCAGTC
>NC_043011.1:15051806-15069306 GCF_006345805.1 Octopus sinensis | reverse complement strand
GTTTCTTGAGTAACGCTGCGATGGATTGTCGCCCCGTCCAGCAGGGGGAAACACATACGCCACAAGAAACCGGGAAGCTGGGCCCATATATATATATATATATATATATATATATATATATATATATTATATATGAAAACATTATCGATCAGATATACAATGAGTGTGAGTTTTACTTATATGCTGAATTTTTTCTTAGCATCTGAGAGCACCTGAACGTCGTGCACCAGGTGAAACAATCCGCCTCGAGTGGTAGACACGGATATGTCGCCTTTGTTCTTGGTTTATCAATACTACGCACTTGGATAATTTGGAAACGAATCGAATCCCTGGTTTATGACTTATATGCATATAGAGTGAAAACTATTTGCTGATATCAATGATAACGTATAAGATATATAATCTTTCATGATCGCTTATGTATTTCCTATCATATCACCCAAATTGTATATCGATGTTTTGGCCCAGTAGACCCATTACAGTGGGTAACACAAGTTTTGCTTCTCTAAGGGTTTTTAGTGCTTCTAACGTAATTTATTCTCCTGATTTCAAAACTAATCTTGAAAATTACATAGCATCGATACTTTAGGAGATAATTGAGGTTTTGTAGGAAATGGAAGCAAAATTAAGCTGCGATAGAACTTTATTCGACTTATTCCCATTGTACATTAATAGGAACTAAAAATAATTTGTTCTAATATTTATTTTTAAACTAATGAGAAATGTAAGCAAAACTATGATGAGATTATAATAAGATTTTACTAGAAATGCACCTAAGATCGTGCTCTCCTACTGTGAGCTCCTATATCTTTACGCACCAATGACCATATATAGTACTTCATCTTTGCAGTGTCCCGTCTTCCTTGGTATCTTTTCTCCATTGTAGCAATATCCTGATGGAATATCTCACCATATTCCTCACTCACTGGACCTAAATTTTCACGAAAAAAGTCTAAATGAGAATGCAAAAAGTTTACCTTTAATGACATTCTACATCCCAAATTCTTATAATTCTCAATAAGTTTTGCTACGAGCTGCTTGTGGTTTGAGTCTTTATTATTATCAAGGAACCCATTGTCAATATCTCGAAATGCACACCATGCCTCTCTTTCTAGATCGCTCATCACATTTTCAAGTTTTACTGACCTCAGCATTTTCTTTACTTGTGGTTCAGTAAATATGCCGCCCTTAACTTTTACCTCAGAAAGATTTGGAAATAGTAGACGAATCTCTTGAAATGTTTTTCCGCCACGATCAAAAGCCTTTACAAACGGTTTGACTAAACTCAGCTTTATTTGAAGTGGAGGTAACAACACTTTTGCAGGCTCTACAAGAGGTTATCTTCTGGCTAGAGGTCATCCCGTGGGGCCACTTAGCCTTCTGGTAATGTTCATGATCAGCCCAACAGTTTCACAGGCAAAAAAAAAACATGAATACTTTGTGTACCCACCCTGTAGTCTAAGAAGGCAAGCATTTTAAAGTCACCACAAAAATCCCATTTAAACTTACCATAGTTTACTTTCTCAAGAAGATTTTTTACATTATCATATTCTTTCATCTGTACCGAATATACAAAAGGTATGGATGGATGCTGGTTTCCATTGTGTAATAAAGCGGCTTTGTGGCTTTATTAGCTTCCACTCTTCAGGGTTGTGATCGATTCCAATATCTGTAAACAAGCCATTTATATCTTTACAGCAGCAGAGTTCCTCACTTATGACAAAGTATACTTCGAATTCTTCATGGCGCCTACTGTATACTGTTAATCTGCAGTCCTTCCCCAAGAGATTCCATTCATTCAGCCTGGATGCTAAAAGATCAGTTCCTGACTTAGTGAAACCTAAGATTCTAATGAGATCGTCCAGTTTACGTTGATTTGGAAAGTGTGGGCAGGTACTTGTTCCTGGCTCAAATGCTACATCCATTTCTTCGTTGTCATCACCTTCAGACTCTCCTATTGAGATCTCCATCATACCCTCTACCTGAAAAATTTAAAAGGTTGCATTTATTTGATATACCAACCAAACAAAAATAGCAATCATCATGGTGATTTTTTTGGCTCTCGCCAAACTCGCAGAGTAGCAAAGGGCATTGCTTTTCTTACACCTCTAAGCCATCCATCTAAATTTGATCAACAAGTTCCACATATAACATGAGGGGCTCATGGTTTTCTTAGGTTACTCATGCTCGTTCCAAAATACAGTCTGTAATCAATCCAGTACTAAGCTCCTTTCACAATTTTATATGCTACATGCTTTCTTCCAAAATGGTATCCACACACATAACAGAATTTCTGCATTCCCTTGTAGCCGTGGCCAGGAAAATTCAATGTTTACGATAAAAACCTAAAAAAGAAAGAAATGTAAATTACAAATGTACACTGCTCGTGATCAAACAGTGATCAAACAGGTATAGCCCCAAAAGCAAATGGACGCCGGACAAAAGATAACAGGATGGGAGACAAAAGCGCAACACTTCCTTTCACTAGCTATGGTGGCACCGAGAGCACTGAGGCGTCTCTGATGAGTGTGTTGTGTGTAGCAGAAGGCGGTGACGACACTGCCTTTTCACTTAAACTTTACAATACTTTTATATTGATAATGGAGGTCAAATATAAACTTTAGGAATGAATGATTTGTTTGTAGAGTAGAAAGATATGATTCGCATCAAGAGTTACATCACGCAGCAGCTGTGATCAAGTGTTGTTAGAGCTTTTGTTTTCACAGGCAGTTGCCAGATGTATGATATGTGTATATGACGATATGTGATGTATGAGGATATGTATGATGTATGATGTATGTATGATGTATAGCGTATAACGATATGTATGCTGTATGATGATATGTGATGTATGATGTGTGTATATTAGCATATTTCAATGTAGCTCGCAAACGGTCGATGGTAGAGAAAAAATAAACACATTTTTGGAATCAGCACAAACTTCTGCATTAAAATCACTCAAAACAGTAAGACAACCGAAATATTTTGAAAAATTGTAACCCAGAGTTATCGAACGATAGGAGTGGGGTTTTTTTATGCATGCATTATAGGGCTATTATCTATTGAATTTTCGTTTTTATCAAAATCTCTGACGCTGCAGAGTAAAGTTTTTTTGTATAGAATAGTAAATTTAACAGCGTCAAATCGAACAATTGTACAAGCGTTCTTATCGATGTTAGTCTCTTAGTATCAATAAGTACAGCAACAGATTTATTCAGGACACTCTTAAAACGCCACATTTATCCGCAACAGGGCAGTTCTAAGCAATATGAAAAGCCACCATAGAGATATCTTTAGGAAGAAAATAAGATCTGTGTAAAACAGTTTGGTATTCTCTGCAAATGTACAAAAAGCGTTTTAAGGGCTACATACTTTGTATTGTTGTTATTGGATTAGCGAAACAGTTATGAGAATGGAACCAAAAGATAAGTCCCGCTTTCCCAGGAATTACCAGGGAAAATCAGCTAGCATACATATACACACACACACACACACACACACCACACACACACACACACACACACACACACAACACACACACACACACACACCACACACACACACACATATATATATATATATATATATATATATATAACGTATACAAAAAATTATTTATAAAACATATTTCTTTGAGCTGAATAATAACGCTGTTTTCAAAATAGATTTTGTAAATTTGAGCAGTCTCCTAATATTTTTGTTTGAAAGTAGGACGACAGGGCAGGTAAATTCTCTCTATTCTATTTTGTTACTTCATTTGCGTTTCATACACTTACCTGTTTCCGTATTGTACAATATACAATTAGAACGATACGTGGTTCAATTTGTAGTGCCATTGAGCAAGGTAACATGAGATCATTGTTTTCTGCAACCATCTGACTTCCAGAAACGCATTGGTCATGAAACTGAACACTTACATACGTAATACATTTGTGTATGTACATATACATATAATATTATATATATATATAGATATATCTCAAAACATGAAAACACAAAGAGAAAACACAACAACGCGAGGACGTGGAACAAGTATAGTATTATTGGACGCTCAGGAAGGAAGGGAAGAAGGAGAGTTTAACGTTTCGAGCAGAAACATAGGAAAAGGAAAGATCCAGAGAAGGGAAGACGGAGGAAAAAAAATCGCCAACGGTACACACGCGGTCACATACACACCCACACCCACACCCATATATATAGTTGTATTTAGGAATGGTCATGTTGCCACAGTTTAGCTAATACAAATATATATATATATATTATATATATATACATACATACATACATACATACATACATACATACATACATATATATATATATATATATATATATATTATATATATATATATATATATAAGCGAGAAAGAAGCAACAAGAATGGATAGGTTTTTAGTACGATCGTTTCATACAAGGACAGGTTTTATTAAAAGTTGCAAAGATTACAGCATATAAACGAGTCCCGTACTCATCAGCTAAAATACATGTAAGTTCTCTAGACATCCTAGTGTTTGAGGCTATACTCATGAAGTAATGTAGATAATTAAACAGATTTCTAAAGTTCATTAAAGTTCTTTAAAGATGATGTACAGTCTTATCACAGAATTTTAAAAAAGTTTTGATAGCATCACAGAGAAGGTGACCTAATCCATATGAATTTCCATAGATATGATGAGGGATTATATACTCACAGAAGACAAATTTATCCATTGTTAATTACAACGAGGTGGGTCTCAATTCCTGCTTATTAGCATTACAGAGAGGGTGAATTAATCCTTTGTATATATGCACAGATTCCAATGGTGTAGATGTAAATTTCCAGAGAAATGGAGATGAATTTCATATTCACAGGCGATAAATTTTACAATGGTTGAACACAATGAGGTAGGTATCAATCCTTGTTATATGATTAGGTGTTTGCCATATTAATCACATTACTGCTATTCACAAGAGGCTGTAGCTATTTAACTCTTAAAGGCTGAAGGGCTTACTAGATCGGCCAAGAATAGAGAAGGGAATAGAAGAA
Source organism: Octopus sinensis (assembly GCF_006345805.1). Lineage (NCBI taxonomy): Eukaryota > Metazoa > Mollusca > Cephalopoda > Octopoda > Octopodidae > Octopus > Octopus sinensis. Next base: position 15,064,280 of record NC_043011.1, on the reverse strand, counting down.
AAGAGAGAAAATAATGGAGGAGGGAGCAAAAAGGGGGGGAAAGGGGGGACTAAAAGAGAAGAGAAAAGGAAACAGAGAATAAGAAGAAGAAAAAGAAAAAAGAGAAAAGAGAAAGAAATAGGGAAAGAAGGGAAAAAAAGAAAAAGAAAAAAAGAGGGTTCTAGTTATACAGAAGAGCTAGTAGACTGTAAGTCTGGTTTTAATCAACAGGCATCTAGGAACTAGAGGGGAATATTATTCTTTGACCAGTAAACCGTTAATTTATTGCTGTTGAAATCAGCTATGAGTTTAAAGAGAATCTAAAGAGATAACACAGTCAGGGGTTAAGGGTCAGATGCTAAAATCACCAGAAATACATTAGGAAAATCTAAGTATAATCTTATCAAAAAGTCATTAAAAATTACTTATTTAACTTATTCATTTTATTGTCTTAAGGAGTTGTCGTTGTTATTCATACATTGACTAACTACAGGTCAAATCTTATAAGATCATTTACATGCTTCTTTCTCGCTTATAATCACCCCACATTACTGTATTGTTAAATCAGTATAGTTTTTTTTGGTGCATCTAAGTTAGGTACCATATTCAAGTAAATTTTTTTTAAAATTAACTTGAATCTTTATTGCTCTTTTTATATATATATATATATATATATATTTGTATTAGCTAAACTGGCAACATGACCATTCCTAAATACAACAATATATATGGGTGTGGGTGGGTGTGTATGCAAGTACAACATTCTGTAATTGTTTGAACATTCGACCATGCATTTACAATCAGGAATTATTGTAGTCAGCAAAAAGTATAAATATATTCAAAAAGATCTTGCGAAAAAGAATACTTCATAACTCAACTTCTCTATTAAAAATTTCACAAGAGAATCTGTGGAGGGCTTTGCTAATAGATAAACACTTACAAATCGATTGACACAACACAAACGAAATTAAACTATGAAGGGTCTTGTTATTTACGCATATCGATTATACTGGAAATTTCTACATCGATATTGTTGTACTTACTAATCAAAAATATTGCAGCTTTTAAAGACTTATAATTGTTTCGTTTTTTAATTCTAACCAATCAGTTTTGTTCATTCCCAGAATTATATCAAGCAGAGGATGTTATTTCTATTTGTATTCTTAAAAACCATTTTGGGATTAGCATTAGGATCTTTTGATTAGGATTTTAAGGCCTGGGTTTAGAACCAGGATTGGATTTAGGAGTTGAGGTTGGGGTTTAGATTTAGGATTGGATTTAGGAGTTGAGGTTGGGGTTTAGATTTAGGATTGGATTTAGGAGTTGAGGTTGGGGTTTAGATTTAGGATTGGATTTAGGAATTGAGGTTGGGGTTTAGATTTAAGATTGGATTTAGAAGTTGAGGTTGGGGTTTAGATTTAGGATTGGATTTAGGAGTTGAGGTTGGGGTTTAGATTTAGGATTGGATTTAGGAGTGGAGGTTGGGGTTTAGATTTAAGATTGGATTTAGGAGTTGAGGTTGGGGTTTAGATTTAGGATTGGATTTAGGAGTTGAGGTTGGAGTTAGATTTAGCATCTGTATTAGCAAATTTTCATTACGAACATTAAATATGTTGTTTTGTTTCGTTTTCGTACCTTATTTTCATATTTAACGGTTTTGTAACGTCTTTATTTATCATTTCTAAATAGAAAATAATGTTTTCATCAGTTAAAACCCTTAAAAATGGCATTTTTATTATAAATTTCTCAAAAAACAACATTGCATTTTGCAAACCCAGAAGTTAATGCGTTTCTTAACGTGGCGGTGGCATATGGAGGATGGACGAATCTGATTGGCTAAATCACAATAAACTTCAACATTAACGATTCACTTTTAATGTTAATGTCTCTAAAAATAAAAATAAAAGATTGCTGTATATCATAAAACAGTTACATTTGTATAGAAATTTTCAATAGAATCTTAACTGGCATATCATAACGAATAGATCCGCTGTACAAATTGGCAAAATTAACCGTTAAATAATCCTTAAATTCGAAGTTGAGAAACAAGATAATTCACCAGTAATGCCTTAATTCATTTAAGAAAAAAAGTATAATACTGAAAAACATGCCATTCTCATAATCTCGTTCTGTGAATGATGCTGAGACAATTTCAAATTTAATGTTTCAAAGTGAACATTAGGAGCAAAGGAAATATGAAACATTCCTTAAAAAAGATGAACAGTTTTAAATAGCTCTGTCTTTAACGCGCGCGCACACGCACACACTTATATATATATATATGTATATATATATACCTTTTAACTTTTACTAGTATAAGCCGTTGTGCGGCAGCCATGCTGTAACTCTGTCTTAAAGAATTTAAGTCAAACAAATCAACCATTTTGTATTTATATTCTGCAAGCCTGGTACTTATTCTGTCTGTCTCTTACAGCGCACATCTCAGATACATTTGCAGAATGCATGATACAATATATATATATATATATAAAAAAACTCTATTCTTTAGAGCGTAGGCGAGAAAGATATGCCATAATATACATCTGGAAGATCCTGGAAGGACTTGTCCCAAACATTTGGCATCGAAAGTTACACAAATACTAGAACTGGGTGCCACTGTATAGTGCCAAGGACTCCAAATTTGCCATCATGGTATGGGACAAGATACTGCAATAGCCTGGATTTCAGAGGTCCACAGATCTTCAATATCCTCCCGAAGGACCTGAGAGACCTAAATGGGGTGGATGTAGGTGTCTTCAAAATAAAGCTGGACCTCTTCCTGTCAGGTGTCCCAGATGAACCAACTTCCCAGGAGGAGATGCAGATGAGGGCAGCTGCATAAAACTCACGCGTGCACCAAATGTCAATTGCTAAAAACCATTTGTGAAGTAAAATTATGTAGCAACACCAAATGGCAGTGCCCCAGCATGGCCACAGCTCGTGAGCTGAAACTAGGTAGGAGTGGCTGTGTGATAAGTGGCTTGCTTACCAACCACATGGTTCTGGGTTCAATCCCACAGCGTGGCACTTTGGGCAAGTGTCTTCTACTATAGCCTCGGGCCGACCAAGGCCTTGTGAGTGGATTTGGTAGACGGAAACTGAAAGAAGCCCGTCGTATATATGTATATGTATATATATATATATATGTGTTTGTCCCCCCAACATCGCTTGACAACCGATGCTGGTGTGTTTACGTCCCCGTCACTTAGCGGTTCGGCAAAAGAGACCGATAGAATAAGTACTAGACTTACAAAGAATAAGTCCTGGGGTCGATCTGCTCGACTATAGGCGATGCTCCAGCATGGACACAGTCCATGACTGAAACAATTAAAAGAGTATATAAATATAAATATACATACCTATACATATATATCAACAAGTGGCTGTCGGGCTCGCTTTCCTTCGATTTCATTCTAAACTCTTTTGCAGCATGCCTGTGAGCTAAATACTTTTAGGATGTCTTCTTACACAATGCCAACCGCCGTATATGTTACATATTTAACAGCAGGCACAATGTATGTGTGTGCGTGAGTGCGTATGTGCATGTCAGTATGTGTGTGTATGCATATACATATACGCATTGACCAGTATGTAAACGCGTGTTTCCATATAAACACAGGGTCACACAACTGTGTGTGTGTACGTGTGTATGTGTATGCGCGTGTGTCTCTGAGGTGGTCTAAATATGTGTGTGTATGTATACATGCATACATGCATTGATTTCTTTGCGTGTTTGTGAGACAGTTCTACATAAACGCACGCCAATACTACGCACGTTTCGAGAGTTCTAACATGCTAAAATAAGTCGATATAAATATAAATCTTACTGATTAAAATAGACACAAGACGTAAAATTTTTGCAAAGATTATATTTTGATTAAATCAGTGCCAGTAACAGACAGGCCCTCATTCTGCTTATTTAATATAATCTTGAACTCAGAACGCAACAGCATAGAGGTTAAATAATGCAATGCATTTTGTCTGATTTCTGTCCCTGTACCAGTTTTATTTTTATATCTTCGCAGATCAAAGGCGGTGAGCTGGCAGAATCGTTAGCATGCCGGGCGAAATGCGTAGCCCTATTTTGTCTGTCGTTACGTTCCCAGTTCAAATTCCGCCGAGGTCGACTTTGCCTTTTATCCTTTCGGGGTCGATAAATTAAAATACCAGTTACGCACTGGGGTCGATGTAATCGACTTAATCCGTTTGTCTGTCCTTGTTTGTCCCCTCTGTGTTTAGCCCCTTGTGGGTAGTAAAGAAATATATATCTTAGCAGATCCTCAACTCTCTATCCACTGGGAGAGTTGGTCTCTTATATAGAAAATTTATAAACTAGTACGACACTTTCAAAGACTCCGATAGTTGTTAATATGCTACATTTTTTCCATTTGTGTTTTGAATGCCAACTTTTATATATCACTCAGTTATGTGTGATATTCGTCGTTTATTATTATTATTATTGACTTCTTACTTAAGAATAAGTCACTTAATACTCAAGACAATGATACTGCATGACGTTTGTGCGTTTCTCAATGCCATTAGCAATGTAATTGAACTGGATTGTCTTCAGCAGTTAATCCAATTTACTTGATACATTTCGAAGAATATCAGTATCATAAATTGGCAGATGTTGGTGAATGCTTTACAATGTTTAGTAGTCGAGTTGATATCTATCTCATCAGTGAGATTTTAATTTTCAGATGAAGCCATTTCGCACTACTTCTCGCATCTAATGTCCTTCAAAATAGAATTAACGTCGCGTAATTTCATTCTTTGCTCTATATACTTTTAATTACTAAATATATTTTTTCACCTCCGATAAGTTGCTGACCCTCTACAAAGCTCAAGAGATACCAATTATGAAGTATTATTCACGCATCTGGCATGGTGGTTTCACTACACACATACAAAAATCTTAGACTGCATCCAAAAGTAGTTTATAATTGATTTACAAAAACTAAGCCAGCAACACTCCACAACTTCTGGCACACAGACGCATTGTCTTTTTACAATACATAATTCCATCGGCGGCTGTTTTTCTGCACAAGTTCAGACTATATCTCCTCCACCCAGTTCCACTTTGTACGTACGCTACTCACCTTTCTGCCGATTCTACTGTATTTTCTCATCAATCATTGCACTAATACATTCTTACAATTTTTTTTTCTCTTCAGAACATCACCTCCAACGGCAAAACATTATTTTGCATGTATAATATTCTTGATTGACTATAAACGCTGTAACCATACAAGTTTCCAATACAGTTAACATTCTGTTGCGAATGACAAATGTAAGATACCATTTGACAAATGTAATATAAGTCATCTTCGGAGTATAAACTGCAGCTTTCTGGGGAATGATTTTACTAAATACTTATTATAGCCAACAAGGAAGCTCCTAGATGTAGCTCAGCCATATCTCTTATAAATAGCAGTCAAATCACGATCTATAGTCTTCAGAGAGTCAAAACGTATCGAACAATATATTCCTAAACACACAAAAAAAGATTCGATATAGTCATGTCTGAAAACCCGTTTGATCATTGATCAGCTCAATCAAGTTGACCTGGGGTTAAATATTATAACTTATATTTCACGACAGGGAAAAATGCAAATTTACAGAACAAACGTTAGAAACATGAACTGTATTATTTTGCAAAGAAAAATCAGCGTGTAACCATAGAGATGATAAGTATGAGAGAGAAATGACATAACAGAAATAATAGGGTGACCAAGCAAACTACCAACTTAATTACATTTTTTAATGTTTAAATCCTTCCGGAGTCAACTTTACCTTTTGCTTCTTTGAGGTCAATAATATAATCACCAATGACCTTCGTCTATAAATTTGTGCATTGATCTAGTGAGAAAAATCGATATCTAATCCCCCAAAATCAATTAAACTATCAATACGCTGAAGAAATGTAAGGTATGAAATATTTCATCTAGTTCCTGTCAGTTGATATTCATATTACAGGCAATCCTACGTAAGATGTGTAATATATGACAATGCAACGTTGGAATACAACACTGAATGGAAAAAATATGTTGGCTCTTAACACTATTTTCAACATCAGAAATAACCTCAGTTAGGATAAATGCGTTGATTGGGAAAATATTAAATGTCTGTTCCTCTTAATATCTTAATCTTTGTCCTAGCAAGTATGAAAGAGAATTTCAAATGTTTCTAACCCAGTGGAAATATATCTTTTGCCATTGCTTGCTGACAGTATAGTAAGTAGCTAAATATACGCCTTACCTTGGGCCTTCAAATCTGACAATAGCTTATTTGAAAATCGGAAAGAAATATAGAGTGAGAGAGAGAGAGAATACTAAACCCTAGTATAAAACTGGTGCTTTATCTTTCAATCTCGGAAGGATGAATGTCAAACTTGACCTTGGACGGATTTGAACTAAAAGCGTAAATAATTGGAATTATTACCGCAAAGCGTTCAGTTCGATGTTCTAAATAACAGCTCAGCCAATTGGCCGCCTCAGTTTAATATAGAAATATTCATTAAAATATCAAGTGACGCCGAAACATGAGATTAATTTAAAATTAATTGTAAATGGGTGCTGATCACATATTTAAATAAGAAATGTGAGTTTGATTATTTCTAATGTTTTCGACATTCAGAAACAACCACAGTTTATTTCGAAACGGTGATTAGAGAACATGCTATGGATTAGCAAGTTAATAAATGGAATAGGGTAATAAGCATATATGAATTTGGCAGAAATTTCCAAACTAGCGAACTCGAAGTGCTGCTGTTACCGAATCTTAAAATATGCCGAACAGAAAATATAGAACTGGTTAGAATACTTAAAGCATAGTGAACTCCACTAATAGCAAACTAGAAGCTGGAAGTGTTTTAAAACATGGTGATGTGTCTGATGAAAATGTTTCATTATTAGGAAACTTCGAATAGGGGTAATTTAATGCTTAAACTCCCTAAAGGGGATCTTTTCGGTTTGAACGGTAGTTTTTTCTAGCGGTGTCATATGAAATTGTCCCCCATAATTATGACCCTAGTATCGATCTATTGCATTTCAATCTGTTTTAGGGTTAGGGTTAGTTAGGGTTAATATTAGGGTTAGGGTTAGGGTTAGGGGTGGTGGGAAGGGTATCTTTTTTTCTTCAGAAATGTAAATAAACCCAATCTGTTTCTTAAACGAGGGACATATTCATACGGCACAGAATGTTTTCAACTCAATAGACGTGGTTGAAATTGCAGAAATTGAAGAAAAAAAACAACAAATATCTTACAAACTATAGAATTTTCTCAATAAAGCCAAGAGAAAAAGATGTTTTATAAACACATTCTACCAGTATACGAAGTTTAAAAGTGTTTAATTACGTGGAAATTGTTTTAAAAAAACTGCCGTTCAAACCGAAAAGATCCCCTAAAGGTGGTAATTTTACTGGAGAAAATATAAGGATGAACTCTAGAACTGTTAAGCTTAGTAACAGTCTGCAGCTGCCAGTAGCTGGTTGGATGTGTATTGTACTGGGGTGCATATAATGGTGGTATTTTGTCGTACAGTCTCTGCAGCCATCGATCGACTACACTAACTCCATTGTTTCTCCTCTCGTGTTATCATTGTTCTTTTTTTTTTTTTACCAGGATCGTTTGTAGGCCGTCTCACCTAATAACGACCTTTGCAAGTAATATTAGATGTTGTAGTATGGCGACTGGTGAGGTTTAGCGGTCTAATGTCAGCTATGGCTATAGGTTTTTATGTTATTTGGTTGTAATTTTCACTCGTTGCCGTCACGCGCTATTTACTTCGGTTTCTCATATTTTGGTATCTACATACCGGATGCAACGCGTTATGGATATTATGAACGTTAGCCATAGCTTAGTCTTCCCTGATTTATCAGCTTGCAACCTTTAGATATTTTCATGTATCATTGCAGTATGAATGTCGTAGGTAAAGTTCTGCCTCGCGTTAGTAGTAGTAGTAGTAGCAGCAACAGCAGCAGCAGCAGTAGTAGTAGTAGTAGTAGTAGTAGGAACTGCGGCAGTGCCACATATTTTCCATAACGTCAGGAACCCACCCGTGTCAGGTTCCTTACCCACCATAATATCGCATGAGGCTAGAGTGGTCGTGGGCAGCACTATTCGTGGTGACGTAAGTCTCTGTCATCGACCAGAACACCGATGACAAGAGCCCAAATTTCCCCTAAAACTTTGGCCAAAATATCGATCTTTACGTTTCGTTATGGGCCAAAATGATCTATGTGGTTCCCCCTTATTTGGGACCTTTTTCAGCAGCGCCGCTACCCCTCAATTCACAACAATGTGATTACCCTGGTTCTACTGCCAGTTGCGATAGACATCTGGTAAGTTGTTGCCGAGCAAGTCTGGTATATATGCATTAAATGAGAGAATAAAGTGAGCGAGGGATACGAAAAAGATCGAATGCATGTGGCAGAAAGCGCGAGAGAGAGAGAGAGAAATTTAATGACAAAAACAGGCAGTGAGTGGGAGGAACAGTGGGGTTAAGTGAGGAGGAGAACGAGAAGGGAATATAAATCTTTATAGAGAATTGATGGAACAGAAACTGAGAAAAGAAAAAAAATGTAAAGGTAATATAGTGTAGTCCTTGAGAGCTGAGTGAAAGAAATACACATAGATATGAGTGTCTGTGAGTGTTGTAAAGTTGAAGAGAAAAGGAAAGGGGAGGAAAGAAATTAATAGGATGAGAAGGAAAGACGGGAAAAGAGAGATTTTAAGAAATATACAATGGTCGTGGTAAGAGGAAAGAATTAGAGAATATAAGGAAGAAAGAGAAATAGAAAGACACTCAGAGGCAGAGAGATTAAAAGTAAGGCCTTCACAGATTAAAAAAAAAAAGAGAGAGAGAGAGAGGGGAGATGTGTGTAGATGAGAAGCAGAGAGGAGAAATGAAAGAGAGATAGCAATTAAGACTAAAAAAAAAATATATATATATATACATGAAAAGAAATATGTGTAAATGGAGACAGAAATAAAAATAACACAAAAGGAAAAACGAAGAAGGAAACAAAACAAAACTAAATGATACGTGAGAGAAAGAATGTAAAAAGAGGAGTGTGTGTGTGTGTGTGTGTGTGTGTGTGTGCGTGTGTGTGTGTGTGTGCGTGTGTGTGAAAGAGAAAGAGAATGTGAGTGCATGCGCTTGTAAATGTAAAAAAAAGAGGCAAATTGTTTAAGTAGATAATAGCGTTGTAGTAAAGCTGAAGTTTGTCGTTATTGTATGACGCCCAGGGTAATTACTAGCACAAAGTGATAATTATGATGGAGACTTGTGCAACTATTGCGACACTAAAATCTAATAAGTCAGTCACCATCGTTATTAACGGTCAGTGGCTATAATCATTGTTGCACGGTTGCAGGAATGGTCGGCTGCACAATTAATTGTACAGTCGTAGGACAGTACGGTTGTGTGCTTGCACAGTTACAATTTACTTTTAGTCAACTGTACCGCCGTGTACGTGTAAAGGTGTATAACTGGTCAACTGTACGGTTATATAATTGTACATTTGTACAGTTGAACAAATAGTAAGGTTGGTGGTCAGGTCAACTGTACTAAAACCGTACAGTTAACAGCTGGTTGACTGTACGGTTTTATATATATCTCTTTACTACCCACAAGGGGCTAAAAGTAGAGGGGACAAACAAGGACAGACAAAGGGATTAAGTAGATTACATCGACCCCAGTGCGAAACTGGTACTTAATTTAGAAACCCCGAAAGGATGAAAGGCAAAGTCGACCTCGGCGGAATTTGAACTCAGAACGTAGCGACAGACGGCTTCGCATTTCACCCGGCGTGCTAACGTTTCTGCCAGCTCGCCGCCTTTCTGTACTGTTTTATAGCTGAAAGGTTGTACAGCAGGTCAACGGTGCTATTGTATAGCTGTAAGGCTATCCATCTAGTAAATTATACGGCTTTGTAGTCGTAAAACAGTACAGTGGTCGTATGTGTTGCTGATTGCAGCCAGTATTTGGGTAAAGAGATTGTGACAGTAAAGTAATTTAGCTGATTTTATATTACTAAGAAACGAAGCGAAACATCAGCAACTGAGCCCGTAGTAGTAGTGACAGCAACAGCAACAGCATCCCCGACTTCCTATGCAACCGCTGAGCCTGGATGCGCATTCATCCATCCGTCGATGCCCTTGGTGTCGAGGATGGACCTGCTCTCTCTTCTGGGACCTTTTTCAGCAGTGCTACTACCCCTCATTTCACAACAATGCGATTTCTCTGGTTCTACTGCCAGTTGCGATAAACATCTGCCAAGTTGTTGCCGAACAATTCTGGTATATATGCATTAAATGAGGACAGTTGCTCGATAAGTAGCAAGTCATTTCTTTTCATATTGCAGTGGCTATTACCAGCCTTTCACCACACTCTCCCAGCGATAGGACGTCGAAGCAGGTATCAATCCTACAATCAAACTCACCACTTGTTCTGGATAGCCGAAGGAATACCAATGAAAAGTTGCACATTTCAGTTCATAATCAAGTAACATGCCCTATCATGACCCGTCGAAGACCGAATGATGACTTTTGTTGCCGCGTTGTGCCTACACCTCATTTGAGCCCATCGAATAGCTTTGTTTCTTTTGTGTTTTAGAGCCCCCTTCTAACTAGCCCTTCTAAGTTTCGAACTAGATTTCCCTGTAGTCTTTTTTTTTTCCTGTCGCTATTTTCATTACTGCAATCGCCCTTTTCAGAGCTAAACATCATTCGTTTTGGCGATTGTCCCCGTCAGCTTCCGCTTAGCTAATTCAATAAAAATGTCTCTGTAAGTTTGCTGCGCCGGTAAAGACACGCCCAGCTTCCAGTATCCGGGTTGGGCAGATACCTGTTCCCAAAGCAACCCTAACGCACATCCATCTACAGTTATCGTGTGTCGACGCATATAATGAGTTGATTTTTTTTGTTGCTTCTGCTTGTGTCCTTATTGTTAATGACTTTCTTTTTCTACATTCGTGTTGCTACTGTGAAATGTTAGTTGTGGGGTGGCGTTAGTAGTGTTAGTATTGTTGCTGTTGTTGTTTGTTTGTTTGTTGAGCAAAGCGGTCTTCGTGGGAGAAGTCCGAAACGTTGTCCTTTGCTATTAGTAAGACCCGCAGAAGAGAAAGCAGGTCAACCCCCGACACCGAGAGCATCGACGGATGAATGAATGCGCATCCAGGCTCAGCGGTTGTGTAGGAAGTCGGGGACGAGAAGCAGGAAGCAAGGGCGAAAGAGTACAACAGGGGTCGCCACCACCCCCTGCCGGAGCCTCGTGGAGCTTTAGGTGTTTTCGCTCAACAAACACACACAACGCCCGGTCTGGGAATCGAAACCGCAATCCTCCGACCGCGAATCCGCTGCCCTAACCACTGGGCCATTGCGCCTCCACTGTTGTTGCTGTTGATGCTTTAGGTGCTGCTCACATTCTTGCAGCTGGAACTCCAACAACGGCTATTGCGTTTCACGCTGTTGATATTAATTCTGTTGCTGTTGCTGTTGTAGTTGTTACTGGTGCTAGCGCATTTGATACTGCGGTGCCGGAAGTGTTGTTGTTGTTGTTGAAGGAAGAATGGCTTGAGGTGATGGGTGTTGCCAAAACTGTAGTATTTAGGTCTTTCACCAGTCTTACCACCTCCAGCTGTTGTCGTCCTGGGATTTCTGTTTTGTCGAAGTTCTTATACAGTGCCTCGGATTTCACCTAAGTCAGGATCTCTATAACTCATTCAACCCAATTAAATAGTCTCTTTTATTTCTAGCGTTGTGTATTAACCTCTTCCAACACAACACAGTCCGCCACCCACCAGAATTCTAGTTCATGTCAATCCAATTGTATGTTTGCAGTTTTTACCCGGATCATTCTCTGTCCCAGATAAATTAGTATAAATGAAGTATTTCTTGGTCGTTGTTTTGGAAGAAACATTTACTCATATACAGCCATACTTGTGTGACTTCTTCCCAAATAGTAGAGAAATAACTTATGGACAGGCGTATTATTTGTGCAAGTGTTCTAAATTTTAAAATGATGCTATATTTAAAATTAGTGCCATATATATCCATCCTCTTCCAAAGAAGAATATGCCACTTAAATATCTTTCAGGGCTGTCTCCAAATCGTGTTTAAATGGACTCAAAAAATCTGCTGTCTTTCGCAAGACACAGGTATCTTAATTTTTGCTGCTCACGGGCCTCTGTAATTAATTGTAGAAGGCTGGTTTTAGTTCGCTGCACAAAATATTTCCCATTTTTTTTATCCCTCGAGTAAACATATCGTATCCAGAGTTTTCCCGTTGGACAAAACACTAGCAGAAAACGATTCATCGATGTTCGTGTTTACATACGAAGCGATATGCATATGCATATTGTTGTTGTTGTTGTGTTGTTGTTGTTGTTGTTGTTGTTCTTCTTCTTCTTCTTCTTCTTCTTCTTCTTCTTCTTCTTCTTCTTCTTCCTCCACCTCCTCCTCCTCCTCCTCCTCCTCTTCTTTACAAAATT
>NC_043011.1:15044306-15049306 GCF_006345805.1 Octopus sinensis | reverse complement strand
ATGTATATGCATTTGTGTATATACATATGTATATAACTACTGTCTGCAGGCAGTTTCCGTTTCCTATATAGGCAAGGATTCCTCCACCTCTCTCCTAGAGATACTTTCGTGTTATTTAATAATTTGAAACACTACCAGGGTATATAGATATCAAGCTGAATTATAACTTCACAAAGAAAATAAATTATTGAATTTTTTTCTATATTTCCATATCATTTAAAACATTTGATAAAAGATTTTTTTTTCATTCAAAACAATTGAAATGCTTTACTACAATGGTAGGTCTTCTCTCTAGAATGTTTTTGCATTGATTCAAACATAATTCCAGAGACTCGTAAACAAGTCAATACTGGTATCGATAATTTTATATATTTAATACGAAAATTCTAATCATAAGGAAAAAAAACCGCTTATAAAAAATCAATTAAAAAGTGTTATCATTCATAAAGAATTATTTTTAAAAGTATCAAAATATGAAACATTTTCATATCGATTAAAATTTCATCTAGTAATATTAGCATACCATCTATCGCATATTCTACTAATAAATTTCCATAAATATATCATATACAAACTAGTAGAGATGGAACGACCATGAGGATAAGCTATTTGCTACTGTTTTCTTTTTTATGAGAAGTTTTCTTGTGATTCAGACTAAACCTCATTGGCTCAGTATACCTAGTCGTCAACTAACAAAATATCTGGAAATGTCAACCGGCGTAGACCGGTGCCCTTATCTATGGGCAAAATTTATACCTAAGATGCTTCAGGTCATGAAACGGAGAGCTAGCTCATCTTCGCCTAAAATTCCTTCTCGAGTCTTAGAATACATACACACGCGCATGCAAGCCCCTCCCCACCAAAATTCATCCAAGCACACATACCCACACCTATCTACCACCCTACATTTATATACACATATTTATATATACATATATAGAGAGAGTTTACGAAAACAAAAAGACGAAGACAGGTGGAGTACAAAACAAACAGATGTATTAGTATAACGCTCAGGAATAGAAAAAGCCTTTTACGTTTCGAGCCTACGCTCTTCTACAGAAAGGGACACAGGAAAAACAAGGAGAGAATAAAATGTGTGTAGTGGCTAACGATCTATCATGGCGACATATATATACATACACACACGTGTGTGTGCATAAAAAATACAGCTTACATAATTTTTCTACTAGAAGCACAGGGCCTGGAATTTGATGGGAGGGTGCTAGTCGACTACATCGACTCCAGTAATTGACTGGTATTGATTTTATCGACCCTGAAAGGATGAAAGACAAAGTCGACTTCGTTGGATTTTGAACTTGGAACGGAAAATCGGAAGAAATGCCGTTGAGCCTTATGTCCGGCGTAGTAACGATTCTGCCAGCTTGCCGCCTTACAGTTTTATATAACAGAATCGATAAAAAGGGTACAAATCCAGCGTTTCAGACAGAATCCTAGCTAAGGAAAAGTTAACAGGAGAGGCATTAATTTTCCTGAAGGACTCTTTTCGAATCGTTAGATTTTCCATTCCTCACGGAAAGTTCACGATACTCTTTTTTTGTTATCGATTTTACTAATTAATACATGTCTTGTTGGCACAAAACAGCACCGTCTCTTTGGAGACAGTTTGACCTTATATATAACGAACGTAAATAATGACAGCCATAAGATATTATAAATGCACTGTCCGGGTGCGTCTTAGAACAGTAGCTCGATATTTATTGGCAGTTATGTCAGGACATTAAAATTTCACTTGTACTCTCTTTACATTTAAACTGATCTATTCCCAATACTTTATTAATAGAGGCTGATATATATGTTCCTTAGGATGTCCTTTGGCCTGCGCTAGGGAGTTTTAAGGTGAAGTGCAGTGCGCGCAAACTTGCCCCACCCTTTAAGCACGAGGTTCATCTGCCATGGCCTAGCGAGCGGGGACGGTGACAGCGAGATCCTCGGGCCGTAGGTTTGAAGTCGGAGTTATCCTCTCCTAGGAGGGTTGCCAACCATGACTGACGAGCTCATCCTGTCCGTACCATCCAAACCATAGCGAAAGAGTGACACACACACAAAGCACTCCACACACACGTTGTTGGATGACCGTTGACTACGCTGTAGTTCTTCCGGCCTTTGTGTCAGGTCACTTGTGTGCTACTGGTACTATGTAGTCCAGTACAACCTGTTGGGTCGTCGGCGACTAAACTGGCAAACCCACCAGGTCTGCTTGGTGAGGCGGGTATTTGTTGGGCACCCGGCAGGACAAAAGATAAGACCTGTCAAAGGGCAGATATATATGGTATCATCACAATAAAACATAAAGCCCCAAGATTTCAAAATATTAGAATGAAATAATTAAGCATTTAAAACAGTGGTTACCTTGGGGTGGGGCGGAAAGATCCGGGGTGGAGGGCATTGAAGAAAAGTGGGGTGATAATCGGGTGTAAAAACAACAAAATAATGGGTTAATTCGGTTAAGTTTTATTTGTGAATACAATTGTTTTGAATTTGCTGGAAAAAGTGGTCTATGTTTGTGGTGGTGAGTGGGGAAGTGGCGCTAGGAATGTGACCGAGGTGCTAAGGGGAGGCAGCCCGAAAATGTTTCGGAGGCACTGATTTAAAACATATAATACAAACATTGTAAGTTGGTGTATATATGTATATATATATATATATATATATATATATATATATATATATATATATTATATATATATATATATATATATATATATATATATGGAGAGTTTACGAAAAAAGCAACAAAAAACGAAGACAGGTGGTGTACAAAACAAACAGATGTATTAGTACAACGCTCAGGAATAGAAAAAGTATTTTACGTTTCGAGCCTACGCTCTTCTACAGAAAGGGACACAGAAAACAAGGAGAGAAACAAAGAGAGAAAAAATGTGTGTAGTGGCTAACCATCTATCATGGCGTCTCATATATATATATATATATATATATATATACGACGGGCTTTCGCACAATTTCTTCTTACAAAATTCATTCACAGGCTATTGGTTGGCCTGGGTCTATAATAGAAACCATTTGCTCGAGGTGCCGCAAAGTAGGACTGAAACAACATGTTTGCAAAGAGAAGTTCTTATTAGAAAAAAGAAAATTCTACAAAAAATACTGGCTGAAGGAGTATCATTCAATTATGCTCGGTCAATATAATTGCAATTGTCTGAGATGAGCAGAATTCACTTCCTTCGTCTGTATGCTTAAAGTTATTGGACTACAATCGTCAGCCTAGAAATTAGTGCGATTGTTCACAGACTGAAATGAAAAATTGTTGCCATATCTAATGTGCATAATAATAGTGATAATGATGATGATGACGACGATGGTGGTGGTGGCAGTGGTGGTGATGATGATGATGATGATAATACCAATAATAATAATAATAATAATAATAATAATAATAATAATAATAATAATAATAATAATAATAACAACAATAACAATAACAATAATAATAATAATAATAATAATAATAATAATAATAATAATAATAACATCATAATAATGTTCTTGAGTAATCTTTTTTTTTAATATTATGATTTTCTAGGATGCACTTGTATGAAATGTGATACTTTGTATCAAATAACTAAATATTAATTAGCAGTTATCCACTTGCCTAATTAACTTCTCAAATTTCCATACAAGAACGCAGATTTCTGTAATATTATATATATAACAGCATTATATGCGTGCGAGTGTGTGTGTGTGTGTGTGTGTGTGTGTGTGTGTGTGTATGTATGTATGTATGTATGTATATATGAGTATGTGAATATGTATAAGAGGGAGAGAAATATCATTTGGATGCATTAGGTGTTACTACCTGTTGGAAAGAGAGAACTCTACGTTTGGAGACAAAAATTTATTGACCGATTCCACGGAAATGTGCGCGCTTGAGTATGCGTGTGTGTGTGTGCTCGCGCGTGCTTGTGTGTGTGTGTGTGTGTTTTTAGTTCCTTAGTATGTTACAGTCATCACGTCTAAGGTCATCCAGATGTCACACGCAATTCATTGTTATGTTTCCTTGTGTCTGAGCATCGTTAGGTTTTCCGATTATGGTGTTGTGCTTCTTGTACATACACATATGCACTCATACACACATACACACACACTTATACACATCCACGCATATACACACTCACATACACACGTATGTATGTGAGTGTGCGTACGTCTGTCTGTCTGTGAGTGGGCGTGTGTTGTTTCCTGTTCATTTATTGACAACTCTTGGCAAAACCCGAGGCAATTCCCGGCTTACAAACTAGTTCCGTTGTTTCGGTCTTTAAATCGGATTTATATGTCAGTCGGAAGAGTTAAGTACACTTCGTATTAGTTTGTCAAATGTTTACCTTTATATATAGTATATATTTTACTTAAAACCTATTATTGCCCTCACAGATACACACGTACAACAGTCGCTAGGGTTATAATATTTATCTATGGATGGAAGCACTCCGTCGGTTACGACGACGAGGGTTCCGGTTGCTCCGATCAACGGAACAGCCTGCTCGTGAAATTAACGTGTAAGTGGCTGAGCACTCCACAGACACGTGTACCCTTAACGTAGTTCTCGGGGATATTCAGCGTGACACAGAGAGTGACAAGGCCGGCCCTTTGAAATACAGGTACAACAGAAACAGGAAGTAAGAGTGAGTTTTAGGTGTTTTCGCTCAATAAACACTCACAACGCCCGGTCTGGGAATCGAAACCGCGATCCTACGACCGCGAGTCCGCTGCCCTAACCACTGGGCCATTGCGCCTCCTATTTATCTATATTCCCTACCACATAAATGATAAAATAGTCTGCATTGAAGTTGGGAGAAGTTGGCAGAAAAATATGTATTGAACTCATTGAAAAAAAATTGTGAGAAACATGAATATAAGTCTAGCTTGCTATCTAATTTGAAACGAACTAAGCGGTTTTACAGTTTCTGTCTCTTTTTTTTTTTCTCTTAAGTTTCAAATGCTCTCATTTTCTTATCTGT
>NC_043011.1:15026806-15039306 GCF_006345805.1 Octopus sinensis | reverse complement strand
ATTCTGCCAACTCACCGCCTTGGAATTATATTAACATGTTCACATCAGTTTCATATTATTATTGTTATTATTATTATTATTATTATTATTATTATTATTATATTATTATTATTATTATTATTATTACCTCTGAGGTAGATAGCAGTCAGAATCGTTACCACGCCGGAAAAAGAAAATGTTTAGTGGTATTTGTTCTGATTTTACGTTCTGAGTTCAAATACTGCCGGGGTCGACTTTGCCCTTCACCCTTTTGGGGTTGATAAAAATAACTGCCAGTCAAGCACTGGGGTCAATGTAATAAACTGGCACCCCCACCTCCAAAATTTCAAGCCTTGTGCCTATAGTAGAAAGGATTATTACTACCGCCAAGGTGACAAGCCGGTAGATTCGTTAGTACGCCGGACAAAGTATTTATCGACATTTCTTCCGGCTTTATATTCTGAGCTCAAATGCTGCTGAGGTCGACTTTGCTTTTCATCTTTTCGGAGTCGATAGAATAAATATATGTTGAGCAGTACCCCCTCATAATTACTGACCTTGTGCCAACAATTAGAAAGCCTCATTACTACCTTTACGAGGGCGGTG
The DNA here is from genome assembly GCF_006345805.1 of Octopus sinensis. Taxonomy (NCBI): domain Eukaryota; kingdom Metazoa; phylum Mollusca; class Cephalopoda; order Octopoda; family Octopodidae; genus Octopus; species Octopus sinensis. Next base: position 15,038,721 of record NC_043011.1, on the reverse strand, counting down.
GATTGGTTAAATCATTTCAGCGTCAGGCAAAATACTTTGCAATATGTTCCGGCACTTTATGTTCTGAGTTCAAATCCCGACGAGATCAACTTTGCCATTAATCTTTTCGAGGTCAGCAAAATAAAGTAAAATGAAGTACCTGTCAAGTACTGCGCTTCATAGATTTGACTAAGCCTTCTCTAAAAAATTGCTGACCTTGCGCCTATATTAAAGGAACACTTATATCAATCAGTAGTAGTGGTGGTGGTGGTAGTAGTAGTAGTAGTAGTAGTGGTGGTGGTGGTGTCGTTGTTGGTGGTAGTAGTAGTGGCGGTAGTGGTGGTGGTAGTCGTGGTGTTAGTCGTAGTAGTAGTAGTAGTAGTAGTAGTAGTGGTAGTGGTAGTGGTGGTAGTAGTAGTGGTAGTAGTAGTAGTAGTAGTAGTAGTAGTGGTAGTGGTAGTGGTGGTAGTAGTAGTGGTAGTAGTAGTAGTAGTAGTAGTAGTGGTGGTAGTAGTGGTGGTGGTAGCAGTAGTAGTAGTAGTAGCAGCAGTAGTAGTAGTAGTAGTAGTAGTAGTGGCGTTGTTGGTGGTGGTAGTAGTAGTGGCGGTAGTGGTGGTGGTAGTGGTAGTGCTGGTGGTGGTGGTAGTAGTAGTAGTAGTAGTAGTAGTAGTAGTAGTAGCAGCAGCAGTAGTAACGCTGTCAACAGTCGTAATAGTCAGCACTGGTAGCTACAAGTACATCAACCACTTTACCGACAACAATAACATCAACAACCGCAGCAGCAGCAGCATCAATATTAACAACAGCAGCAACGAAAACAACAGTTAATATCTGTATTGGCGACGACAGCAGCAGCTGCTGCTTCTGCCGCTGCTGCTGCAATATGAGAGTAACAATGACAGGAAGAGCAATAGCAGCAAGACTAAGTATACAACAGCAACAAGATCAAACAAAGATAAGATCAGATCAGTAACAGCAGCAGCAGCAGCAACTCTACCACCAACACCAGCAGCAGATGTAGCAGTGATGTATATATATATATATATATATATATATATATATATATTATATATATATATATATATATATACATCAGCGAACCACAACGTTAAGGAGAGCGGCATACGTAGCAGATGCATCGGGAAGTACAACAACAACAACAACAACAACAACAACAAGATCAAGTGTATCAAACAGAGCGGTAACAGTAGCGGTTAAATGCATAACAACAATAGGGTCGTTTATTTTTCGCAATAACAACGGCAAATGCAAAAACTGTTTTGCACGACGTTAGCAACTTCGTTAGCAGCGGAATCAACTGATGTGCTGAAAGCAACAGCAGCAACAAGAGCTGCACTGGCTGTCACAACTGCTGTTACAACTGATACAGCAGCAGTAACACCAGCGACAGCTACATATCTTGCATCGTTAGCTACTGCTGTAACAGCAACTGATACATTATCAACAGCAGCAAGAACAGTAGCAACAATGGTTGCCATAACAACAGCAACAATGACCACTGTAACAACGACCACGGTAGTAATAATAACAGTAGTAATATAATAACTGGTTGCATTAGCAACAGCGCCAGTTGCTAGAATAGCAACAATAACTGATACTATAGTAACAACGGTTGCATAAACTGGTACGATAGCTACAGCAGCAGTAACAGCATCTACAACAATAGCAGCGACTGATACGTTAGCAACAACTGTAGCTATATCAACAGCAACAGATACGACGATAGCAACAACCGCTGCTATTGCTGCAATGACTTATTAACTTATGCAGATAATATCAGCAACTGAGGTTAGAATAGTAGTAATAACTTATACATTAGCAACAGCAACAGTAGTTATAGCAGCAGCAGCAGCAGCAATAACAGATACATTAGCAACAACAGTAACTACAAGGACAGCAATAACTGATTCGACATCAACAACAGTTGCAATGACTGATACAATAGCAACAATAGCAGCAACAACTACTGATGCATAACTAACAACGACGAATATATATAGCTAATAACTGCAATAGTAACAAGAACAACAACAGTAACAAGAACATCAGCACGGCAACAATACCTACAACAACAGTAATAACTCACGCAATAGAAATAATAGCTGTAAATACAACAGTGGCAGTGACTGAAACATAAGCAGCAACAACAGAAACAGATGTTACGACAGAGGTAATAAATGAAAATTCAGCAGTTATGTTACAGAGTAACTACTACTACTACTACTACTACTACTACTACTACTACTGATTGTAATAAGTGTTTCTTTAATACAGGCACAAAGTCAGCAATTTTCAGAGAAGGCTTAGTCGAATCTATGAAGCTCAGAACTTGACAGGTACTTTATTTTACAAAGTTGATCTCGGTGGGATTTGAACTCAGGGTAACATAACTGTAGATACAATGGCGAAAGTAGCTGATGCATTGACAGTAACAACAGCAGCAGCAACAGTGGAGGTGCAATGGCCCAATTGTTAGGGCAGTGGACTCGCGGTCGGAGGACCGCAGCTTCGATTCCCAGACCGGGCGTTATGTGTGTTTATTGAGCGAAAACACCTAAAGCTCCACGAGAGTCCGGCAGGGGGTGATGGCGACCCCTGTTGTACTCTTTCGCTCCAACTTTCTTTCACTTTCTTGTCCCAGAATTCCTACGCAACTGCTGAACCTGGATGCGCATTCATCCATCCGTCGACGCTCTTGGTGTCGGGGTTGACCTGCTTTCTTTTCTGCGAGTCTTACGAATAGCAAAGGACAACGTTTCGGACTTCTCCCATCTTGTGAGTTCTGGGACGAAGACCGTTCGCTCAACAGCAACAGCAACAGCAGCAGCAGCAACAGCAGCAACAGCAACAGTAGATACAATCGCAACAACAAGAAGTATGCTAACAATGACATCAGAATAAAATCAGTCATTAGAACTTTCGGCACCAGTTTTAGTTACATTAAAGATGGCACTAGTTATACGATTAACATAATCAAACCACTGAGGCAATAGCTTAACTGGTTTACAACTGTACAACAGCAACAACGCCTGTCACTGAAACACCAGTAAATACAACAGCAACAACGCTTGCCATGCTAACACCAATAGATACAACACCTGTAGTGGAGGCGCAATGGCCCAGTGGTTAGGGCAACGGACTCGCGGTCGTAAGAACACGGTTTCGATTCCCACACCGGGCATTGTGAGTGTTTATGGAGCAAAAACTCTTAAGCTCCACGAGGCTCCGGCGGTGTGGGGGGATGAGCCCGGTGAACTCTTTCACAACAACTTTCTCTCACTCTTTCTGCCACTAAGCCGAGAAACCATGGTGTAACCCACTATGGTGTGGTAAACTTTCAGACCCTAGTCTAGATTGCGAATCCTCTGAACCCCAGGATGGTTCAGCTCTCCACCCGTTAAAAAGTCACCGTTTACAGAATGAGGATAACAACGTGGCTTTCGCGTCCGTGCAATCGCCAGTCTATCGCGTGTGGTGGGTAGATCTTCAAGTTGCTACACGCATTTTTAGTAGCTTAGAGTAGGCTCGAATTAGAGATTATTGGCGTGAGTCCTGATTGGAAGAAGAAGAAGAAGAAGAAGAAGAAGAAGAAGAAGAAGAAGAAGAAGAAGAAGAAGAAGAAGAGGAAGAAGAAGAAGACAACACCTGTCATAACAACACCAGTAGATACAACAACTTCTGACACAATAACGCTAGTAAATACAACTGCAACAACGCCTGTCACAATGACATGGTAGTTAGAAAGAACAGTAACAACTGTTAGAATAAAAACAGAAGTAACAATTTTTGCAGTAACAACAATGGCGGCAAGAAATGCGACAACAGCAAAAGTAGTTGCAACAGCGGTACAATCGCTACAATAACAACAGTCGCAGCGGTTGTAGTTACAAAAGAAGCAACAATTGCTTCCTGAACAACTGTTGCTACAACAGTAGTGGAATGTAATAACTGAAATAGTTACAGAACCAGGAATCCTGGGGAAGGTTAAAGCTGATTATATTAAACTCCAGTGTATCACTGGTACGTTATCTTTATCAGAGGATGAAGGCCAAGTCAACCATTTTAAGATTTGAAGTAAAACCGTAAAAGGATGTAACTAAGAACTGCAGTTGGCACCAGGGATTCTGCCATGCCCCTGCTGCACTTTACCAAATGTATAAGCAACGTAAGCGGTAAAGGCCACTGCAGGGAATCGAAACCCTATGACATTGTTCGTAGTTAACCATTTTTTCTTTTTTTGCAGTTCTTCAAAGTTACAATATTAACGATTCCTTAAGTAGACACGTGACTTTTAATGTTCAGTGATGGAACATTTCATGAAAGATATTTCTGTCGCGATCATCTTGTATGCGTGTGTGTGTGTGTGTGTGTGGTGTGTGTGTGTGTGTGTGTGTGTGTGCGCGCGTGTGCATGTGTGTATGTAGCGTGTGTTTGTGCGTGTACAGAGTTGTGTGTACGTGTTTTTGTAATGTTTTCTGTTGTATATATATATGTGTGTGAGAGTGTATGTATGTGTGTTTTTGCGACGTTTTCCTTGTGTGTGTGTGTGTGTGTGTGTGTGTGTGTGCGTGTGTGTGTGTGTATGTGTGTGTGTGAGGAAATACCCACTATCGCTACTTCATTCTTATTTTTAAAATTTTCAGGTGTGAAATCTCGATTTCACTATTGCTCCCTTTTGTTGGGACAAGCATATAAAGATCCCTGGAGTATAAGTGAAAGACGATTCGTTGATATTGAAGCTTTTCTTTAGAAACTGTTGCACTCGTGATGTAAGTGGAACACCAACAGTTCCCGATCCCAAAATTAATTGCGAGGAGCCTCAGCGCAGCAGCTGAACCTGAGAATAAAAGTAACCGAATCTTCTTCAAACTACACTTTTGCATCTTCAGAAAGGAACACCACATAGAAAATTGCAATTCTAATACGATATACCTGAAAAAGAAATGGAATGGTCAAAACAATGACCCCTTCGATCATAGCACTTCTCGATCACAGGGGATATCGAAGCTAAACAGTAACTGAACATCATTTTATCTTGTAAAAACTCAGTATCTTCTGAAAAACAAACTGACGCTGGTCGAAAAGCTTCAATTTCGTACATAATGAAGTCATCGGTGAGTATTTGAAACTGGTGATATGAGATATCTACAGCTGGTAAGCCATGAGGCTTTTTCGATAAATTAACCGATATGACAAGTATTGGCTTAAATCAAATTTATTCCGCAAGGTCAACAAGGCTTCAGACCTGGTTGAGAGCTGGGAAGATGACTTCAAGAGATATATGTCGTGGTGTGAGTTTGTAAAGGAGGGGAGAGGTCGGTACGTTTCTAGCTGGGGTTAAGCATGTGTGTATGTGTGTGTGGGGGTTCTGTTCTAGAGGAAGCTGCAATCAGAGTTTGAAATGACAATGCTAATAATGCTTTGAAAATATTGAGAAGAAAATCTCAGCCTATCACGCAGAATGACATCATGTGAAACGAATGGATATTCATGCGACGCCTTTTTTCTTTGTATTTTTTTCCCCTTTATTCTTTTCTTTTACCTTTTTATCTCCTTCTTCTCCCTCTCCCTCTCTCTTTCTCTCGCCTTCTCTGTTGATATCTCTCCTTCTTTCTCTGTTATTCTGCTGTGAATAGAACGACATATTTACTCACTTGTGTAAACAATTGACCAATATTCAGCAGCGTTCTACATTTTATTTGGAAAAAAAAAGAATCATACTTTACAGTTATTTTTTTTCTTTCTCTCTCTCCCTCTTTCTCTCTCTTTCTCTCTCTCTCTCTCTCTCTCTCTCTCTTCTGTCTTCGATAACTCAAAAGGAAGTTTTAGACAAGAATTATGGCAAGAGAATTTGCTTAACAGAAAGTTTTTCTATTCTATTTTTTTTTCGCTTTATTTTTATTTACTTATTTATACTCTTTTGTTATTTCATTGGTAGTTTGAGAGGAGAACATGAGAGATGAAACATGCGAACTTCCACATGATAATTTTCGGGTTTTATTGAATCATCCATCTTAAATGAATTGATCGATCAATCTCAATAGTTTCTTCAATAAAACATTTGTTGTAAAGGTAATTACACTGTTGCAAGAAGAAAAGTAAAGTATTCACAAAATACATACAACAGAAATTCTTTTTGTTTTGTTCTGCCATTTTGTTTTGTTTTTTTTTGCTGATAATTTATTCACCAAGATTTCTGTTTGTTATTGTTACTACAGCAAATATTAATACGCCAACACGTGAATCGATATTGATTTCTAACATAGGTACAGGGCTGGTAAGTGAGCTGGGGACAGTAGTTGCTCCATTAAATGAACCTTAGTAGTTGACTGGTACATTCTTTTATTCACTACTAAAAGATGAAAGGCAAAGTAAACCTCAGCTGGATTTGAGCACAGAACGTGAAAAACCGAAACAAATACACAGCAAGACATATTTTTCCATTTTCTCTATCGATTTTGCAATTTTATCGATGTAGCAGTGAACTGCCACCACCTTGAAATCTGAAAATATATTGATACTCGATATGGCACGACTGTTTTGTAAATGTCTGCTCCAAATGCAAGACATGGCAACTAGAGTCACCCCAAATCACGCCTTTCCATCTTACAAAAAGAGAACACTTTTGGGATCTTTTCGGTTTGAACGGCAGTTTTTTCTAGGGGTGTCATATGAAATTGTCACCCATAATTATGACCCTAGTATCGATCTATTGCATTTCAATCTGTTTTAGGGTTAGAGTTAGTGTTAGGGTTAGGGGTGGGGGGAAGGGTATCGTTTTTTCTTCAGAAATGTAAATAAACCCAATCTGTTTCTTAAACGAGGGACGTATTCATACGGCACAGAATGTTTTTCACTTCAATAGACGTCAGTGATTGGTTGAAATTGCAGAAATTGAAGGAAAAAAACAACAAATATCTTACAAACTCTAGAATTTTCTCAATAAAGCCAAGAGAAAAAGATGTTTTATAAACACATTCTACCAGTATACGAAGTTTTAAAATTTTTAGTTACCTAGAAATTATATTAAAAACTGCCGTTCAAACCGAAAAGATCCCAGAACGTGAAAAACCGAAACAAATACAGCAAGACATTTTTCTCCATTTTCTCTATCGATTTTGTGATTTTATCGATGTCGCAGAGGACTGCCACCACCTTGAAATCTGAAAATACATTGACAATCGATATGGCACAACGGTTTTGTAAATGTCTGCTCCAAATGCAAGACATGGCAACTAGAGTCACCTCAAATCACGCCTTTACGTCTTACAAAAAGAGAACAAGTGCCTGTTCAGTCAAGGATAACATAAAAAAAAAGAAACAAGTAAATTGATGATATGTTGTACCACAGTTAAATTGTATTGCTTACAACTTCTGCTGAATCAAGAACTGGTTGTAAATGGCTTCTGTGTAAAATCATCGCTTTGAAGGAGAGAGTGAAGATGATTAGTGATAGATTAATCAACCAGATGGATGCCATCGTCATATTGATAATTAATTGACATACTTTCAGTAGTGTCCTGAAGCAGTAGATAACCAAACATAATGATAAACGCATCAATGCAAATACACGCTCATACATATAGACTATGATATCGCATACATTTGTATGTACGTATATCATGTATGACGTATGTATGTATGTAGGATCTTTACGGTTTGAACGGCAGTTTTTAACATGATTTCTAGGTGACTAAAATATTTTAAACTTCGTATACTGGTAGAATATGTTTATAAAACATCTTTTTCTCTTGGCTTTATTGAGAAAATTCTATAGTTTGTAAGATATTTGTTGTTGTTTTTTCTTCAATTTCTGCAATTTCAACCAATCAATGACGTCCATTGAGGTAAAAATACATTCTGTGCCGTATGAATATGTCCCTCGTTTAAGAAACAGATTGGGTTTATTTACATCTCTGAAGAAAAAATATACCCTTGCCCCCACCCCTAACCCTAACCCTAGCCCTAACCCTAAACAGATTGAAATGCAATAGATCGATACTAGGGTCATAATTATGGGTGACAATTTCATATGACACCGCTAGAAAAACTGCCGTTCCAACCGAAAAGATCATGTATGTATGTATGTATGTATGTATGTATGTATGTATGTATGTATGTATGTATGTATGTATGCTTGTATGTATTATATAAGTATTATGCATATATGTATTTATGTATATATGTAGGTACGTATTTAATTTCTAATTAAATTCTCAAAGATAAGGATTGCAAAACAGTTCCACTGGTTTGGTAGAAGTATCTAACGTTGATAGGTCAAGAGATAAACATCTAATATATGCATACATACATTGTGTGTGTATGTGTGTGTGTATGTGTGTGTGTATGTGTGTGTGTGTGTGTGTGTGTGTGGTGTGTGTGTGTGTGTGTGTGTGTGTGTGTGTGTGTGTGTGTGTGTGTCTGTATTTCATTGAACCCACTCATCTCAGTTAAGTATTTCTTTATTGCTGAATGAAATCGAGATTGCAGTTACGAAGTTTTATCTGTACTCTAAATAAAAGCTGCTGCTCTTCTGAAAGAGACCAGCCAACCAAGAAACATAGAGCAATCTTCCTACTTTATCACGTTTCGAAAAGGTATCTTCTTTTATCTTTTACTTGTTTCAGTCACAAGAATGTGGCCATGCTGGGGCACAACCTTGAATAAATTTTTGGTCGAATAAATCGACTCTAACACTTTAATTACTTTTTTTAAAAAAAAACCCTGATACTTATTCTATCGGGCTGATTTGCCGAACCGCTAAATTACAGAGACATAAACACACAGTCACATATTTTCATATCTGTTTACTTTCTTCGGGTTAGGCATATAGCGTAGTGGTTAAAAGCGCGGGCTACTAACCCCTAGATTCCGAGTTCGATTCCAGGCAGTGACCTGAATAATAATAATAATAATAATAATAATAATAATAATAATAATAATAATAATAATAATGATAATAATAATAATAATGATAATAATAATAATAATAATAATAATAATGATGATAATAATAATAATAATAATGATAATGATAAAAATAATAATAATAATAATAAAAATAATAATAATAATAATAATATCAACATCGAAAAATACCTTAGGAATGAGAAACCAGAATACCTGATGAAGGCTGGAGGCTATATCAGCCGAAACGTTGTGTTAACAACAAACAAGATGGGGACAAATATCCGTCAAATTTAAATAATGTAAATAGTGTATATTAAGTTTATCTTCGGTTTTCAAAGAAATGCTGATTATGAAAAAAAATATTCATTAAATACTTGATACCTATGACTCATGTCGAAAACGCAAATTAGTCTATCCATGGCCTCGGAATACTAATTTGTGAATAATTTAAATAGAGATTGTAAAAGAAGCAACTTTGAAGACAGAACAGTTATGAAATACGTCAGGAAAATCTATTTTTTCCGTGGACATAAAAAATAACAAAACGTTTTCACATTTGTTTATTTTCCTCAGCATAGGTAATAGAAATAGCTGTCTGACATCATCAAATTTAACGTATATTTTCTAATATACACTACTAATGCACATACATATACACTCACACATGACTGCATATATACATGTGTGTCTATGTGTGTGTGTGTTTGTGTGTGTACGTACTTACGTTGTTGTTGTTGTTTGTTCCTTCTCGAGCCATGCCTGACTCATAAGGGCCGGTTTCCCTGTTTCCTTGGCGTATAGATTCCCCATCTGGACGGGGCGCCGGTCCGTCGCAGGTGAACTGCAAGGTGCAGGAGGAAAGAGTGAGAGAAAGTTGGGGCGAAAGAGTCAGCAGAAGTTTCGCCATTACCTTCTGCCGGAGCCGCGTGGAGCTTAGGTGTTTTCACTCATAAACACACACATTGCCCGGTCTGAGATTCGAACCCGCGATCCCTCGACCGCGACTCCGCTGCTCTAACCACAAGGCCATGTGCCTCCACAATACGTACATACGTTGCCTATACATATGCCTACATGCGTAGATGCGAGTGTGGTTATCTGTGTTATATCATAGCATTAGACTACACAATTTGATGTCTTATATAAATATAAAATTTATACTTGAATATCAACCGCTTACGTTATGGCTAATAAGTATTTATATTCTGGGATTATTCTAAGTTGTAAACATAAAAGAATTTCGGTGTGGTGGTCGACTATGTGAGACGGTAATTGGGCTAACCTATCTGATTGTGGTTAAATAGCTGTTAAACTGTAAAATTCTCTTTCTACATGAAAGGAGGGAGCAGATTAAGCTTGTTAAGCAGCAAAAACAACGTTTATGTGTGATATTCTCTAGTTAAGCTTGTTTATAGTCCTTTTGGTGTAATTGGTAGCAGCCATTGATGTTTTGCATGTATGTATGTATGTATGTATGTATGTATGTATGTATGTATGTATGTGCGTATGTATGTATGTATGTATGTATGTACGTACGTACGTACGTATGTATGTATGTATGTATATATGTATGTAGGTATATATGTAGGTATGTATGTATATATGTATGTAAGTATGTATATATGTATGTATGTATGTATGTATGGTTGCATGTGTGTATGTATGTACGTATGTATGTATGTACGTATGTACGTATGTATGTATATATGTATGCATGTATCTATGTATGTATGTATGCATATAGGTATGTATATATGTATGTAGGTATATATGTATGTAGGTATGTATGTAGGTATGTATGTATGTATGTATGTATGTATGTATGTAAGTATGTATGTATGTATGTGTGTATGTATGTATATATGCCTGCCTGCATGCACGTATGTATGTAGGTAGGTACGTACGTACGTATGTATGCATGTATGTATTACGTATATGTTTAAACAAACACACAAATACACATACAGGTGTGCGTGTGCGTGTGTATGTGCGCGCGTGTGTGTGCGTGTGTGTAGTTAGCAATTTTCAGAGAAAGGGCAAAGGTTTAGTCAGCCGATCGTATTGCTAATTTGGGAGAAATATATAGAAGAGGTGCCTTATTGTTAGCATTAACACCATCTTAATTTCTTTTCATCTATGACGTTTCACGGCTTTAATAAAATATTAACACGGCTGATACTTTATCTAATGGACAGTAGGACGGATCGATATGACATCGCAATTTGCTAATACAGAAGAACTCGATGGCGCAGTGTGGAATCTACGCTTTCGCAACGGTCTAGAAGGTATGTGTAATATATTTATGTAACCAGAGAGCTTTAAGTGAGGTTGCTGTGAGGTTATTGCTTCAATAACATAATTCAGAACTTAATGACTTATTTTCTTGTACTGTTACTAGTTTCAGTTATTGAACTACAGCCATGTTGGCGCAAAACCTTCAAGGGTTTTAGTTTCAGTCGATTACTTATTTTAATAAATTTCTATTCGTGAAATGGTTAAGTTAACTTTATGGTAGGAGGAAGCGAAGTTACATTCGCCGATTTTGGGCTATAAAAAAAGAAAGAGATGTACATGTATGTATGTAGTATGTATGTATGTATGTATGTATGTATGTATGTATGTATGTATGTATGTATGTATGTATATATATGTATGTATGTATGTATGTACGTATACCCTTCTGTTGTTTTTCAAATTCTGATACGGTAATAGGTGAGCTGTCATGACAGACGCCATGTCTTGAGGCCATTTTGATCTGATGGAATCCATCTCGCACCGTGTCTGGCATCAGTTGATCTTGACGGTAGGAGAGAGACAAAAGAGTGAGTGAGAGAAAGACAAAAGAGTGAGTAAGAGAGAGAGAGAGAGAGAGACAAATGGGTGAGAAAAATACAAAGCGAGAAAAGTGCCGACCGTACCACAGGTCTTGTATTTTATTTATCACTCCCGAATGGACGGAAATTGGTAACGTGGTTATTTGAAATCACACAGCATTTGAATTTATG
>NC_043011.1:15016806-15021806 GCF_006345805.1 Octopus sinensis | reverse complement strand
CGGGATAAAATCTCATCTCAATTATATTTGCTTTCTGTACTTTATGTATTGAGTGCTTTCGTTTTACCTTTATCATCCAAGTATATATAAGTATATATATATGTATGTGCGTGGGTATATATATATATATATATGTATATGTATGTCCGTATATATATGTATATTATATATATATATACATACATATATAGCATATCTATCTGCGTGTGCACGGTGTAATGATGCATAAACTTTAAACCGCACTTGCAATAGACAGATAGATAGATAGATAGATAGATAGGTTGGTAGGTAGGTAGGTAGGTAGATAGATAGATAGATAGATAGATAGATAGATAGATAGATAGATAGATAGATAAATAGATACACCTGTGCGTGAGCGTGTGTGTGTTTGTATGTGTGTGTGTGTGTGTGTGTGTGTGTGTGTGTGTCTGTCTGTCTGTCTGTCTGTGTGTGTGTGTGTGTAAAGTTTACTGTAAATATATATGTTTATTCTGTCTGTGAAAAGTGAACAATGTGATTAAACCACAAGTATGTGTCTGTCTCTTTGTTGCAAGAAGTGAGATTGATTCTACTTAAACGACGTTCATCAGGGCAAGAATACCTCTCAATTGTCCACGAAGAGATTAGTCGCTTATAATAACATATATTGCACACAATGCAACTAAAGTGGTCTGTTTAATTTTTATCATAGTTCATGTACAGGGAATGCGGCTAAGTATAGTGCTTTCGTTTAAAATTTTAAACCTTTTTTTTTTTCGTAAACATAGTTTTAGACTCGTTTCGAAAAGTTTAAAAAGCTAAGTGATTACACCATACATGTTTGTACTTCTTCTAAAAGTATCAACGTTTCTTATAATTCCGTGTAATGGTTAATTAATTATCTGCTGTTTCAGCGGATGCACTGTTATGGGGATTTGATTGCCCAGTTGAGCAGCGCCTGAGTATTTGTGCACTGCAAAAGGCTGGAAGTCACTGATTTAATAGAAGTCAAAATAAATTAGAAAATAACGAGATAGATCCGATTTATTTCCCTCGCGAGAAGAAATACTTGCAGAGTTTAACCACATTGTTTACTTTCACAGAGAGGAGTAAAACTATATATTTATCTGAGAGAAACTGAGAAGGAGAGAAGTGGGGAGAGAAAGAACGATTCTGTCCAATTTATAATGGCTATTTGAAAAGGTGTCTGAAATTATTTAAAAGTTTTTAAGAATATCAATAAGTTTTCTTTAATCAATATCTTTGTCACTTAACTCTTGATTCTTAACACGTTTCATATCTTAAATAACCCTGAAATGTAGATGTTCTTCCTGGCTACGAACTGTCAAAACATTTGTTTTATTCACACGATAGGGCCGAACTAAAAGATACATTAGAACGGCAGCTGCTTTCTTGTTGCCTACCAGCTGTTGTGAATACAATAAGTCAGTTCAGAAATGACAGATTCTGGAAAGTTCCCATTTTGATTAATGCTTTTACCGGGCTCTGGTATTCTATCTAACGTAAACAGATGTTAGGTGTTTATCCTTGCATTCCTTGAGACTCTATCTAATCTATTCGTCACAGAGGGCGGTGTTACAAGAAAGTAGTAGATGAAAGGTTATCTCTTTTATTACTTTCAACCTCATCTTCCTTCATAACACTACTTTCATCCTGTGACATCACGGCTTAACCTCTTTTCCATTGAGATTCTTTCACTTCGCATCTATTTATTTTACTTTTCATTTCCTTATATTGTATATTTCCATTACACCTATATATTATTTTTAAATTTATCATATTTATGTGCGTTTAATGTGAAAAATGTTGGAACAGAATTAAAGATCAAAGTAGAGCGGTCGTAGCATACATGAGGTTAATATTTACAAAATTCTATTCAGCTATCATTGCCAATCTTCCAATTCCACAAGTATTAGAGTGTACAAGATCGGTGATGTTCATACTCAAAGAACATGTGGCATGAAAATATTATTAACTTAGAACCCATCAAGTTGGTGGTAGCGGTCGTCGTCATATCATACACATAGTAAAATGTTCAGCTCCTTTTTAGCATTTAAATTTGATGTGCCATTACATTTAACACTTTAACATCGTATAGGGTATACATTTTTATCATATATTTTGCTTTATTTATGGATTTTATTTCGGGAGAAGTAAATAAGCTATATAGAGTAACGCTTTTAGTAAATGCAGAATTGGCAGATATCTATGTATACTGGATAATCAAAAATATTGATATATTACACAAGCCCAGCACAAGGGCTCAGATTTGTAAGGAAGGAGTATAGTCAGCTGATTCGACTGAACTTCATGACTGATAATTTATGAACTCTTTAAGGCAAAGTCGGTTCTGTTAAAATTTAAACTCGACAAATGTGAAACTAAATAACAGTTGGTATTTAGTGAAGAGCTTTTCCAGTTCCCCTACAAGAGAAGAAACGGTGAGTAATGGCAGAAGATAAAATATAATTGCTTGACTCGACTCCAGTAGCTTATTGTAATTATTTTATCGCTGTTGAGAGATGATGGCAAATTCAGCTGTATAGGATTCGAATGCTGAGCGATGAAGTTTAAATGCTCCAATGTTTTTAGACAAGAATACTTCATTGCCTTTCAAATCAGTTCAGTTAGTTAGTCTAGTGTATTAGTTTGTGGTTGTTGATAGTTTCTTTTTGCTTTTCCCCTCCCTAATATATTGGGTCACGTCTCTGATCTCAATTCTTTTCCCAAGACAAGAGATATCGAAAGTAAAATCTTTTTTCCTTCAACATGCCAATAAAAATCTCAATGGAAAAAAATCTCCAATAACCAATCAATGTATTGCATTTGGTATTACTTCAGATCTTTTTCCGCTGGACTTACTTCTTTCAGCCGTTTATTCCATATCCGAACACAAACAAATTGGTAACTCGATATTATCTGAATACCTATAGCTCTGAACAATTGGAAATGTCATTAGTTGAATATTTCTTCCACCATCTTAATTATTTCTCTCTCTCTTCGACACGAAATATATAACCATTATTTCTGTGAACCCACATTTCGCTTGTATAATTAATTCTATCGTTTTCTTCTCCAATGATTAGATTTATTTATCACTGGCAAAGTCGCCATTTTTAAATACAATTTCCTTTCTTATCTCATCTCAATCCTTCGAGAATCATTACGTATATTTATGAATATATTCTTGTATATGGTTTCCATTTTAGGCTATGCACTTCTTTCGTATTCTAGCTTCATTGAATTAGAATTACACATTAGAAGTATATATATGTGTGTGTGTATACACATGTATATATATATATATTATATATATATATATATATATATATATATATATATATATATATATATATATAAATATATATATATATATATATATATATAATATATATATATATATATATATAAATATATATATATATATATATACACGTGTACATACATATATGCATACAATATTCATATATATATAAATATAAATATATATACACATACATTTATACATACATATATGCAATCAAACATTCATATATATATATATTATATATATATATATATGTATGCATACATATATACGTACATACATACAAACATTCATATATATATATATATATATGTATGTATGCATACATATATACATACATATACGCATACAAACATTCATGCATATATACATACATATATATATATATATATTACATTATATACTATATATTATATATCATATATATATGCACATACAGAGGAGCAGACAGTCAGTCAATCAGTCAGACAGACAGACAGACAGACAGGCAGACAGACAGACTGGTAGATAGATAGATAGATAGATAGATAGATAGATAGATAGATAGATAGATAGATAGATAGATAGATAGAGTCCTGCACGTGTTTTGTGCGTATATGCGCGGGCGTGTGTATTTGGAGGCGGCTAGCAATTTCTCAGACATTTATTAACTAAGGAATTTCTGGAGTAATCACGCCATTGATTCCGCATCCCACGAAATATGTGAGCTATGTACTCTAAATATGGCATCCAGCTAGTTGCTCAGAAAATATAAATTTTCAGTCACACTCTTTGTGTATTGTTTAACAAAAAGCGCTTTTTCACTCTTTTATTTCACAAAATTATGTTTAATAAATAGTTGATAGCCTCGGTATGAAAATAGTGTAACAATTACTTATAGAATAGAGCTGAGACTTCCGCCCCCAGTTTTCTCTCCTTATTGTGAGTATTTTGAATTCAGACATTTTGTTAGTAATTTTAGGGAAAGCATGAAAGGGCCGATACTTAATTTCATCATCATCTAAAACCTGGTACATCAAAAATCATTCACTGGCGATAGATTAGACTGCTGGCTCCAGTCGTATTGCTTATATACGTATGGTACTATTTTATGTGGAGGCGCAATGGCCCTGTGGTTAGGGCAGCGGATTCGTGGTTGTAGGATCGCGGTTTCGATTCCCAGACCAGGCGCTGTGAGTGTTTTTTATTGAGCGAAAACACCTAAACCTCCACGAGGCTTCTGCAGGGGGTCGTGGCGATCCCTGCTGTACTCTTTCGCCACAACTTTCTCTCACGCTTTCTTCTGTTGGCCTGCTCGCTTAGCCAGCGGGGTGGAGTCATTTGAAGGCTAAAACAATGCGAAGCGCATTGTGACCAGCGATGTGTAGCAACATCTGATAGCCTGGTCGGTGACGGTAACGGTGACTATTTTATATTGCACTTTAGATATTTGTGAGAAATAGATGCAAGTTATAAGGAATAACAAACCTCTGAACGAGGTATAAACAGTAACTGCACGACAATGTGTGGTATACTTGCCATCCCAATATGGCTAACCACTAAGGGTGGGTGTTCTCTGGGAAAGTTATCTTCCATGGGCAAGCATCTTCTTTATCGAGTGGCTCAGCTCTCATCTGATTATGGTAACGAAAACACAAAGGAAAGTGGCTGATATATGAATATCCGTAGTTCATAAAAGCAGAAACTGTTAATA
>NC_043011.1:15004306-15011806 GCF_006345805.1 Octopus sinensis | reverse complement strand
TCTGGCACCTCTATAGGTCATCCAACCAAAGTACAAATATATGTGAAACTACCACCTGTATCATCTCTTGTGAAAGGTAGGAGAGTCCAGTTTGCTGGACATTGTTGTAGAGTTGAAAACGAGGCAATTTCTACTCTTTTCCTTTGGAAGCCATCTGCTCGCGATACCAGAGGGCGTACACTCTCCTACCCTGGTGTAATCTCCAGGGATACAGGCATCCAGCAACAGGACCTCCGTAATGCTATGATGGACCGTGAAGTCTGGCGTAACATAGTAAATTCCATTTTCTCGACCACGGTCAAACAATGATTAGGATGACCTCTATAGAGTCTTATCAGAAGTAATCGACATTACCCAAGCGCGACCAACTGGATCTATGGATATTATTAGGGCATTCATTCAAAGTCTACCTGCTAGTTCTCCTACTGGAGAGAAGTAACGGCTTGACTTGAAGAGAGTCACTGATCTTCGAGTTATGTACATTCTCGAGTAACGTTATTCCAGGGATCCTTCAAAGGAATTTTATTTCGGCCACTTTTATGACCGTACGCTTTCGATCATTACCTAACATTCATGACCATAAGTGAGGACAGGCACGAAAACCTCTTCTCTTCTAAGGATCGAATGATGGAGCTGGTGCATTATTGTGTCAACACCTGCACTTCTGGCATCCCATTCAGCCTCCTACTTCCCATCACCCTGAGATACGTAAACTTCTCCACTTGTCTCAGTGATGTTCTACTTACATACAGAGTGCACTGGCACTTGCCTCCTTATGAGGGCTCAAAATCTCTCGTGGAAGCGTCATCCAACCAAAGTACAAATATATGGGAAACTGCTACCTGTATCATCTCTTGTGAAAGATAGGAGAGTCCAGTTTGCTGGACATTGTTGTAGAGCTGAAAACTAGGCAATTTCTACTCTTCTCCTTTGGAAGCCATCTACTCGTGATACCAGAGGGTGCGCACTCTCCTACTCTGATGTAACCTCCACGGACACAGGACCTCCGTAATGCTATGATGGACCGTGAAGTCTGGCGTAGCATAGTAAATTCCATTGTCTCGACTACGGTCGAACAATGATGATGATGCACTGGCAAAACCTTCTTGAGTAGACCAATGTTTGTGTTTGCAACACTAATTCTCATCTCTGCCTTGCAGAATTCTGCAGCGAAGCCATTTAGTGGATACTTGGTGATCACTTTTTCATAGGTCAAATGACATCATAGTGTCTGCAAATATCAGTCGACTGATATCATACCCAGTGTGATAGTACTGCAACAACGGCTACACATGTCAATCCAAATCGTAAAAATCGGGAAAAGGAGTGGTGACAATAAACATTCCTACTCAACTCATAATGACACTAAAGAATATAAACAACATGCAAAGTAAAGAGCACTAGTAAAATTAAAATTATGACATTATATCGAACTTAAAAAACAGTACTTTTCAAACTGTTGGTGTAAATTAAGGATTTATAGCTCACATCAATGTTCCAAGTGATGCAACCATTAAAGGAGTTCTTCCTTATTTTGCCTTCTATTATAATTCCAATTCACATCAAGAAATATAAAGACTCCAGGTCTTGATGGGTATTTTATTTTATTGACACTGGAATGGTGAAAGTTAAAGTTGATAGGATTTGAACTGTAACTAAATCGTGCCAAGTTATTTCTTGACATTCTATAACGATTACATCAGTCTGAATTGACACGCTTCTATCAAATGTATATAATTAAATAATATAATTTTCATCTTGACATCACATGCTCTATTGTTCATATTCTTGAAGTTGATACTCTTGTATTTATTTAAAGCGACAGAATTAGACGTAAAGAATCCGAGAGAGCGAGAGAGAGAGAGAGAGAGAGAGAGTGAAAGAGAAATATTACTCTTAGTGTTTAGTTATTTAGTTATCAAGTTAGTTAATTAGCTAGCTAGTTAGCTACTTAGTTTAATTTATAATGCGTATTGTCAACAAGAATGTTGTTGCTTACATATTTGCAGCGAGCCAATTCCTAGTTCTCTGCATTAACGTCAGCGAATGTGACTAGGTTTGTCTGAGTTATTCGGAATGCAAAGATATCACAAGGGAATTCTCCTAGAAAGAACAAGGATATCGGTTTCCTCGTCGATGTTAATATTTTTTGCCGTAATACAACACTGAAAGATATGCACAAGCACGTGCACACACACACACCACACACACACACACACTCACACACACACACACACACACACACACATACAGATGCTCGCACTCACACACCTCCATATATACATGCATATATACATACATACATACATACATACATACATACATCCATGCATACATACATACATACATACATACATACATACAGACAGACAGACAGACAGACAGACAGACATACAAACAAACATACATACACACATACATACACACACATACATACATACATACATACACACACATACATACATACATACACACACACATACATACATACACACATACACACACATACATACATACATACATACATACATGCATACATACATACATACATACATACATACATACATACATACATACATACATACATACATACATGGTGGCTGCCCCATCGTTATCAAGTATGGCCATTGCACGAAGCTTAATCGATGTTGTTATCGTGCAATGCCTGTGCAAGAATATTTTTTTTTAAGTGAGGAAAGGCTGTGCACTGAGTCAATCCCACTCACTAAGCAACAGCAGCCATAATCCGAAAGGAAGAACACGTCAACATCATCGGTAACCACTGAGCCGCAGGTTTTATGTCGGAGTTATCCCAGTTACCTGAGTTGCCTTCTCCTAGAAGGATGCCCTAACAAAGGCTAGGAGTCCTTCACTCCCAATGGTTTAATCGCGCGATCGACTATTCAGTCCGATTATTTCTATGTCCCCGCGCATGATGCAGCCTTAAGACATTTATTGGATGGCTGTTGACTCTCAAGAGTTCCTCCGCCCTTTGACGGGTTTTGCTTTTCATCCCGCAGGGTGTCCAATAAACACCCTCCTCACCAAGCAAGCTTGGTGGGGTTGCTGGTTTAGTCGTCGACGACCAGACCATGCAACAGGTTGTACTGGGTTACATGTTACCAGTAGCACTCGAAAGTGACCTGACATATAGACATACATACATATAAAACTATAAATCTTTAGCTATGTGTGTCATGAGTAACATTGCTAGCCAACATTGCTAGCAAGGAGCTGGAGCCGTAAAATGAAAGCAAAAGTAAATATTCAGTGCCAGGCTGGGGTCACAAATTCTGTTTCTTCGAAAAATTATCTCGCAGATTCTCGTTGTCATCAAATGCAACACGATTCACGTGACATAAAGAACAGTTAAGGGAAACTAAGACTGCAGTTAGGGGACTCAAAATCCAACCCCTTATATTCCAAACTACACTAGCTGAAACAAAACTAATAGCGACATCTGAGAAATTAAAATATAAATCTACAGATTATAAACAAAAAGCTTTGAATAAATACTGTTTATACTTCGCTCAGAGATTTATTATTGCTTGTTTACACTTTTTCGATATCAGTGACTTTTCGTCACTGGAAAAGGGATATAATATATTTATGAAGGGAACTCACTTTTTATCGGCAATCGGTGATTGTCACACGCCGATGACGGGTCAATACCCAGAAACTCGAGTCCGTGTGATTCATACAGGTTGAAAAGGAAAAGGAAGGCTTCCCTTTGCAATTACTGATAGGGCACAGAAAGTGTGTCAATAGCCAGCTGGAGGAGGTGTCCTCCTGGGGCTACAAGCTACAGTAGCATCCACCCTTAGGGGTTAGCCACATTTAAGTGGCAAATATACTTCACGATGTCGTGCAGCTACTGTTTATACTCGCTCAGAGAGTTATTATTGTTTGAATAAATTGTTTGCCACAAAAAAGATAATGCGTGTGTACTTGGCATGTAAGACACAAACCATAGAAATAACTGATCATATCTAAAGTTTGGCATGGAGCGCAGACAAGTTTATGACATCCCACTTCGAAGACTACTTCCATGCAATTCAAAAACAGGATATCCCCACCAAGAACCTGCAGCATAAAAGGCAGAAAACATAGATAACTAATATAGACTGTGAAATATAGACATCAACGACATTGTTACCAAATGCGAAATAATGTCTTCCCATGGGACATGATGCGTTGACCAGAACAGAACAGTCTGGAACAGGATGACAAAAAAGAAAACACCAATTGGCGAAGCTGGCTAAACTGAGACCGACGAATTAAAATAATTTTGCTGAAACTTAAAAATGAAAAGAGCCACCAAGTTAAAACAACCAACCAGATATTGTTGTGTGGGACCACAAGAAAAAAGATATGTTATGTTGTGGAAATCAGCTGCCTTATGGACACGAATGTGATTAGAAAAAATACAGGAGAAAGAATACATTTATGGATCACTGATAAGGGGTTTGCAAATCCAGTACGAATGATATACTTTAAGTTTCATACCTATTATTATTAAAGCAACAGGATATGTACAAGCCCGTCTGGAGCAAAGTATGTTTGAACTTGGGTTCATGGGGACAGAACGCGACTCCTTTAATTCATGCACTACAAACGATTACAATATCTGGGACTATAAAAATCTGCAAGACATTCTTAAGATTTAAAGGACGATGAACAAAGCACCATGCTTTACTTCAAAACATTGCTACCAAGTAAAGCAGGTGGCCGCCCAAAATTATTAACTCAAAACTGAAAAAGAGAAATAGAACTTATATATACATAAATACAAATGTACATATATGTATGTGCATGTGTGTGCACGTGCCTTTGTATATGTATGTGTGTGAACATATATCTATATATATATATATTTATTGAGCGAAAACACCTAAAGCTCCACGAGGGTCCGGCAGGGGGGGGATCCCTGCTGTACTCTTTCGCCACAACTTTCTCTCACTCTTTCTTCTGTTGGCCTGCTCGCTTAGTCAGCGGGGTGGCGTCATTTGAAGGCTAAAACAATGCGAAGCGCATTGTGGCCAGCGATGTGTAGCAACATCTGATAGCCTGGTCGGTCACGGTGACGGTGATATATATATATATATATATATATATACAGAGAGAGAGAGAGAGAGAGAGAGAGAGAGAGAGAGAGAATTTCTGTCTTTCAAATTCCATTCATAAGTTATTGGTCAGCTCGAAATGGTTATAGTAGAAGACTTGTGCACGGTGGAATTGAACTCGGAACCATATAGTTGTGGGACAATCTCCTTACACACTGATCAATTATCTCAGTTAGGTTTGACATAATATGTACCAGTAATATATTGATCGATTCAATCAACTCTGTCTCTCTGCTACAAAATTTCTTCTCACGTTTACTTTAAAGAAGATCGATATTTTCTTTATGTTTTCTTTCGAGTGTGATTTGTTGAGATATCTTCGAAATTCCATTCCTCTGTGGTTCACTATAACCAGTTAAAATATTTGGTAAACACATTTAAGTAAATACCCGGAATAACCTACTGTCTCCTCCTTTGTCTTAGTTCTTCCTGCTTCAGAATTGCACAGTAGATAACAGAATGATTAATCGATCACTTAAGCAACTCTCATCCCGACATCACTAAAATCTGCTAATTTAAAGAACACGAAATACAACCATAAACATTAATCATTCAGAAGCAACGTTAAGCTAATCCTAATTATTGCTGTCTGCGATTAACAGGAGTCCTCTCTTGGTAATGTTTATCATTTGACTACTTAACGCTAAATAAACGAATGTCTACCGCTCGTCGACTTAACGCCATGAAGTTGAATCTCAGCGCATACCCTTTGAGGGGCTCTAGGGTTTAAAAGGTCTTCGCAGAACTATTCATTAACAACGAGCGTGGTCACAAATTGAAAGCTATGGTTTATATTTAACCAAGAGAAGCATTGGTAATTTCTCCAACAAGGAGTGATAAGCGTTAGCAAAATTATAGGATCTTTTCGGTTTGAACGGCAGTTTTTAACATAATTTCTAGGTTACTAAAAAATTTTTAACTTCGTACACTGGTAGAATGTGTTTATATAACATCTTTTTCTCTTGGCTTTATTGAGAAAATTCTATGGTTTGTAAGATATTTGTTGTTGTTTTTTCTTCAATTTCTGCAATTTCAACCAATCAGTGACGTCTATTAAGTTAAAAAGCATTCTGTGCCGTATGAATATGTCCCTCGTTTAAGAAACAGATTGGGTTTATTTACATTTGTGAAGAAAAAAAGATACCCTTCCCCCACCCCTGACCCTAACTAACCCTAACCCTAAAAGAGATTGAAATGCAATAGATCGATTCTAGGGTCATAATTATGGGTGACAATTTCATATGACACCGCTAGAAAAAACTGCCGTTCAAACCGAAAATATCCAAATTATAATCTCGTAGACTTATACCTGGCGAATTAAAGTTGTGATGGCCGTATCCTTTCAGATTCCTAATATTCATGAAACAAACTAATTCACTAATTCCAAAATGAACTCGAAACCCGCTCTACAACTTCAATGACTATGACGGCTTAAGTGACAATACTGCCACTGACGATGATCTTGATCATGATGATGACGATGGTAAATATTGTGACCCAGAGATTTATTCAGATCTGGATCCACCCTTTCTTAGAGAAACAATTCAAATCCCAGGCTAGAATATTACCTTCTTCTCATTTAGAGGAAAACTCTATATTTTAAGGGTCCGTATTAAAAACGCGCCTTACCACCGGATCAAAATCGAATCAAACTTACCAAAAACTAGCTGTTATTCAGCAATCCTTTACATGTCAACTTAACACTATCCCTATTGGACCCTTGCGTGCCTTTAGCGAAGTCTACTCTCTTGAAAAAAAATTGGGGCAAAATGTCCATTGGGAAGATAATTTTTTACTCGTCTTCCTACAGTCTCGGAGGTCCTAAAAAGAAGATAGCAGACTCTGTAATGAAAAACATAGAATTTTTTTTAAAAATAGATAATTTCCAAGCGAGTCAATAAAAGAGTTATTCAAGCACTGGGATCGATTTTAATCGACTATTCCCTGCCCTCCTTAAATGTGTGGCCGCGTGCCAATGAAAGAAATCAATAGTAATATTGGAGATGAGAAAATCGTCTGTAGGCTTCTTTAAAATATGGCCATGTCGCTGTGTAAGAAGAAATCAACATTTACAAGTCACCACGACGATCTTCAATAAATCACTTATCTTCTTTTTTTTTTTTTTGTTTAATTGCACCGACAAAACACTGTATTAAAACAAAAAGACGTAAACAAAAGCAGGAAAGCCTTTTGAGGAAACATGTTCCGCCACGACTACACACACGTTCACATAAAGATAAAAATCAATATTCTAAAAATAAAAACGCAAACACAAAACAAAAATAATTTAATAATTGAGTAAATTGCTTAGGAAAAAAAAAGCCTTCGCATATTCGATATTCCCTTGATATAGAAATTAATCACTTTACATACATAT
>NC_043011.1:14991806-15001806 GCF_006345805.1 Octopus sinensis | reverse complement strand
TTAGGATAGCTTTCTCCAACACTAAAAACCTCGCCCAGATAATCGCCTCCCATAATAATAGGCTACTTACTAAGACCCTATCACCTTTTTCCGGAGGCACAGCCTCTTCCGCTCCCGGTTTTATGCTCAGTAGGAATAATTATAGTAGTAATAATGATATGAGAGCCAGTACAGTGACACATAACTCAGCTCCAGCCAGGGAGTACCCACTAGGGTATAGTTTATAAAGGGGTGTTGTGGTTGATGTAACAATGGAGTAGGGTAGAGAGCCCCTTTAGCATCCCCAGCATCATTTCCGCGCATAGCAGTACCACGGGCAGTAGCAATGACAGCACTCTGATAGATAGTGGAGAATCAGGGGTTATTCCTATAGTTAATAGTGACGTAGTGGAAAATAGAGTAGTAAGCGGCTGCAGGTCTCGGAACGAATATAGTGACAGGAACGCAGTTCTAATTTCAGAAACCAATCCTAGCAGAGTAAGATTCACGTCGGCGAACTCCCAGATCAGAAACGCCGTCTACCAATGCAAGGTTTACACGGACTCAGATGCCTTCACTTATATAGGGGCATCATCCTCAAGATTGTCTTTGCGTGTCTCCAACCATTACGCAACTTTTCGGCGGACGTGAACAAGCGCCAGACCACGGGACTCAGTAAGCTAATATGGCGACTGAAGGATGCGAACTTAAGCTATAGGCTGAATGGTCAATTTTGTCGGTGGCCCTCCCATTTGATAGGGGCCAAGACAGTGCAACCTTTGTGTCTCCGAACTCTTCCATATTTTGTTTGCCAGAGGCCGGATGGTAAACGGGCTCTTACAGTCGGCTTTTCGATGCCCCCATTGGCGCGTTACACTTATCTGGCCTTTAAATAGCGTTTATAAATAAGACCGGCACCCATAGCCCTTGGTAACAAATTCTGAAATAGATTTTAAGATATCTACAATAACCACTGCAAGGGAAATTACTACCCTGTAAGACAAACGGGGCTTGTTTTTTCACAGCGGGGGGGTTTCCTTGTCAAGGTAGGCTTAGATGAACACACACACACCACACACATAAAACATAAAATATATATATATAATTTCTTTATTTTTTTTCTTTCTGCCACCCAACGGTTATCAACGGCAGTAGCCACTGACAGCCGAACGATCAAACGCACACACGTACACAAAATGTTTTCTACCCCTACGCCAACACACACATATATAGAACAGTAATACACACACACACGTCTCTCTAAGTAGATTTTTTCTCGCCCCTTATAAAACATCCAATATTCTTTAAATAGTCAGAACTTTATTCTCGGTCACAAAGAACATCTATACACCCTCACCCACATGTTTGACCGATGCCTGACCTGTTGAATTCTTCAGCCACCGGTTCTCAACATACACTGATAAACAGTTTCGCCATAGGCTCTTAGGAGCACAGTTCGATTTTGTTTTTGCTCTGCCTCTGTTCTGTTTTTGTTTTTCCAACGGATTTCCTTTTTCTTCCTGAAGAGAAGACACAATATGGTCCCATTATTCAATCGGATTTTGGTAATTTGTGCCTTTCGAAACACGTGTAGAATGAAATAAAACGATTTCTGTTCAATCTGCGTTCAGCTCCATTTCTTCAATTCACCAATAATGTTTTATATATATATATATATATATATATATATATATGACCTCTCAACACTAAAAGTATTGCTTATTTAAACCAAGACACAATCAGCCATGTGCTGGTTTAGATCTCTCTCAAACAAGCAAGTCTTTTCCAAGGCCATGTAAATGGTTAACATGCCTCAGTAACCAAGCTTCATCAAGGTTTTGAATTATTCTAGATGACAAACAGATATTATCGAAAAACGAAACTGAAATTTCCTGACTAGCCAGAAAGCCTCTCATTCTTTGCAATAATTCTTTATGATCAATAATATCTAAAGTCGATCCTGTCATTTGAGCAAAAGAGAAATTGTCTCCCCTGTCGCCAGACTTCGTTAAGGTTTATTTTGAATCTAGTCTCCTGCTCCTGGAGGATCTTTACAGAGACAATTGGCTTCTGGTACCCAAAATTCGAAACGTACCTCTACCAGCTAGATTAAGAAAAACCTCTACTGTTTATTTAACTTAATTGTTTTAGATTATGGATTCACAGTCACCAAAATAACCAAATCTGAAATTAACGCATTTTCTTGACGTCACCATCTACCCCTTTAGCTCCGCTGCCGCGAGGCCAACGAAACATTGAGTTGAATCGCTACTAATCACAAGTGTAATTGTAACAGCTACATTACTTGCCTACTTAATTCTGTTTGCCTCAAGACAATGTTTCGTAAGTAAAGTCATTGTTATGAACACTACTAAAATATATATATCGGCAGCACTAACAACTTATTCAAAACAAGCGTCTTTTCTAGAGAGACAGGGGTTGTACCATCTAGCAATTTTGTGAGAAGACAACAACATATTTTTATTCTGTTTCTAACAGTGATAATAGTGAGTTCCTTCTTTTCGCAGATTACAGCTATCACTTCATCAAATTTACACACACACACACACACACAAGCAAAAGCTTACGTTTTCGTACTCGCATTAATGTACGCGCATTGTTAGTTCTGTTGAAGTTGCTTCATTTACTTGGGGTTAGTACAGGTTCTCAGGCTTTTTGATTCCTTAATAGAGAATACAGTAGGGAATATTATTTACATTATTTACATTCGACGGATATTTGTCCTCATCTTATTTGTTGTTAACACAACGTTTCGGCTGATATACCCTCCAGCCTTCTTCAGGTGTCTTGGGGAAATTTCGAAATTTCGTAAGGTATTTTTCGATGTTGTTGTTGTTGTTGTTGTTGTTATTATCATCATCATTATTATTATTATTATTATTATTTTATTATTATTATTATTATTATTATTAAGGTCACTGCCTGCAATCGTACTCGGAATCTTGGGGTTAGTAGCCCGCGCTCTTACCACAACGCCATATGCCCACGGGCATTCATATTCTTGCTACACTGCCAATTAAAATAATTATATAATATTTTTCACGTGTTACTTCGGTTAATCATTTTATGTATTTTCACTGAATTATTCTCCTTAAGTTTACGAAATATTTATTCCGCTATGGGCATGAAGCCTACATACAACGTTGTGTAAATGTGTATACACATACATAGTGGCAGTCAACACTCAACTCGCATATGATTAAGACCATCATTGACATATTATCTTATCCTCGATGTTAATGACAATGGCTGGCTGTCAGCAATGACCATGCTGAAATTTAAAGCCAATGTTATTTCGGAATATCCTTCTTCGAGAGAGATATTTAAACAAAGACTAAAAGGTCTCTTCCTCACAGCCGCTAAATGATCATTGACACTACAAAGTTGATCTGCCATTTTTTTTTTCGCTCTGCACTCTCCTTGCAAATCAGGCTTGGTAGGGTTGCTGGTTCAGTCGCCGACGGTCCGACCATGTGACAGGTTGTACTGGATGACATGTTACCAGTAGCATAAAGAGTGATTTGATGCATTCATGCTTGTAGAACTTTGTAAACAAGCCTGTAGGTGTTTCTCTTTCGTTAGGCAGGCTCAAGGTGTGAAAGCATTTTTGTTGCTTTTGGTATCGTTAGGTATAATCCTTTTGCTTTCACAATGTAAAGTTCAAAGGTACAAAGTCCAGGTTAGATCTAGAGAAACGTCTACGAAATCAAGTGTTGACAGTTTGGTAGGGACTGTGATTTTGAAGCCTAATTGACTAAAGGTAGTGATTAGCTTTTTTCTTAAATTTATCAAGAGTGTGAGCATCACAACCACGGGAAATACCCAATCCATTGTTTCGATATAGACCAATATCGAGGAATGGGAACTTGGATTTCAATGTAAGAGATCTACTAGACCGCAGATGTCAATACTGCAATACGATCCCATCGATGCACCGGACAATTCATCTGTTATCGGATGTTTTAACCAACGCAGAGCCCTTGCTAAATACAAGTATTTTTCTCGAAGGAACGATAAAGTCTAGGTTTATATCTTTGCAAACTCAATCGCCTGATCAAGCAGCGAAATCAATTTAGAGGGATAAATATCTATAATATCGAACTGTTTAAATCTAGCCCTATGCTCGTCATTTAAATTCTTAAACCATACTATTACAGAATTGTTATTATCCCATTGTTTTAGCATAGTGGTCTCTGATTTTGATATTATTTTAATAATTTTTTGGCTGCTAACCCGATTTTAGTCCTCGCTGGATTTGATAATCTATAAGTGGCCTCATTACTGAAATTAGGTTCTTTTTAGACCGTCTCAAGTTTCTAATATCAGAGTTTAGTTTGGCTTGAAATGGGTTGTAGTACTTATAATTTAATATTGGTAATTAAATCAAGGTCTACCTCAAAAGAGGTTAAATCTTTTATCCTGAGAGGCATACGCACATATACATATGTATGTATGTATGTATGTATGTATGTATATATATATATATATATATATAATATCTGTGCGCGTGTGTCACACTAAATGTGACTAGGGTGTTAGGAAACTGCTACATTGCTAGAAATAAGAGCTAAACCGCTTTACTGCTGTGGTTAACGCACATAAATGAAAACATATTCACTAACAGGGACCATAATCGTCCGAAAAGTGCCGAACGAGAAGTCTTAATACTGACGTTCGGCACTTTTCGGACGATTATGATCCCTGTTAGTGAATATGTTTTCTACAGCATTACAGCGGTTTAGCTCTTATTTCGAGCAATGTAGGTGTTTACTAACACCTTACTCACAATTAGTAACATTTGTAACTCTCCTTTTTGGTGAATCATTGCAAACTGGTGTTTATATTGTGTGTGTGTGTGTGTGTGTGTGTATGTGTGTGTGTGTGTGTGTGTGTGTGTGTGTGTGGCATAGCATTCACTATCTTTCCCCTCGTTCTCATCCAACGACCCTCCATGTTTGTTTTCGTTCGGTTCCGTTGTATATTCGCCACTGTCCTGTTTTTGTTCCTAAATTTGACTCTCCATAAAATCCAAATTTTATTTTGGAGGTTATGGGAGCAACTGTCTTCGAAGACTCATATTATCGTTGATTGCACGAAATGAGGAGTTGATAGACACCTGGCATCTGATGAAGGGTTACTTGCCCTGTTTGCAATTTTTTTCTCACGTTGTTTGCGTATTTAACTCGCTGGGCTTTCGTATTTCATGTTATTTGCAGTTGGTGACGTCCTGTACCCATATATGCATATATATATATATATATATATATATATATATATTAAGGTATGTAGAAAAATACAACATGGACAAGAACGTATAACTCATAGAAGACGATACAATAAACATGGACAGGACATTCGAACCCCTCAGTCTTCAGTCAAGAACCGGATCATCGTAGTAATTTCGGCTGATTAATCTTGAGATTACTAGATCACGGCCAGCCCTCCAAGAAAAACTAAGCTGGAAGCGTAGATTTCCTGGAAGAAGGATCGAATGCATACGAACACCAGGACAGCAAAAGGGACAGATATAGAAAAAACAAAAAACAATAATGAATACAGAAACATGAATACAGAAGCATTAACGGTGAGAACAACAAGTGTCTTACGACTGATAACAAGCAAACAAATTTTTTCTCTGGCGCATTGGAAAAGCCTTTATAGCGGCGGACGAAGAACAACGATGTTAACACGACGAGGGTCAGGAGCTGAAAGGCAGATTTCGGCCAACAGTCACGTGACAGAGAAGAAGAGAGAGAAAAGGGGGACAAAACGCAACAAAGAGAGAGAAGAGAGAGAAAGAAGGAATCAGAGAGGAGAAGGGATGGGTGTCGAAGAATGACCTGTGAGTGCAGAGCGAGACAAAGAAATAGGAGGGTAGTGGAAGACTAGACCCAAGGATCAGAGGAAAGAGAAGATGAATAGAGAGAAAGTAAAAATGAGAGAGAGAGAGAGACAAACAGAGAGTCGTACCAATTATTAGAATATGTGTTCACATTAATGATAAAGGGGGTACGGGGCGCCTGGAATATATGTTAAGGTATGTAGAAAAATACAACATGGACAAGAACGTATAACTCATAGAAGACGATACAAAAACATGGACAGGACATTCGAACCCCTCAGTCTTCAGTCAAGAACCGGATCATCGTAGTAATTTCGGCTGATTAATCTTGAGATTACTAGATCACGGCCAGCCCTCCAAGAAAAACTAAGCTGGAAGCGTAGATTTCCTGAAGAAGGACGAATGCATACGAACACCAGGACAGCAAAAGGGACAGATATAGAAAAAACAAAAAACATAATGGAATACAGAAACATGAAATACAGAAGCATTAACGGTGAGAACAACAAGTGTCTTACTGACTGATAACAAGCAAACAAATTTTTTCTCTGGCGCATTGGAAAAAGCCTTTATAGCGGCGGACGAAGAACAACGATGTTAACACGACGAGGGTCAGGAGCTGAAAGGCAGATTTCGGCCAACAGTCACGTGACAGAGAAGAGAGAGAGAGAAATATATATATATATATATCTTGTATATATATTATATATCTTGTATATATATATATGTATATGTATATATTATATATATATATTTAATATATCTTGTATATATATATGTATAAGTTATATTATATATATATATATATATTATATTATTTATTATTATATATTCTATATATATAATATATATTATATATATACATATACATATATAATATACTGTATATACATACATATATATAATAACAAAATAATATATAAACATATGTATATATACATACATATATGTACATACCTACATCTATATGTATATATGCATGCTTATATGGGTACAGGACACCAAAAAACGTTGAACACAATGAGAAACGAAAACATAAAATCAAAAACATGGAAACGGCCTTTTTTTCAAGCAACGAAAATACAACGTACAAGACATACAACACAAGGAACATTCCTCTTCTTCAGTTGTCCCTGTTTCGGCTACTCCGCGTTCGAAGGTAAGGACAAGACGCGACTTCGTTGAAACAGTCCTTCCCGGAAAGCAAATTAAATAAAATCTGGGATTTTTTGCGGTGGGGTAAAAGTGGAAACAAGAAGAGGACAGTAAAAACAAAACAACACAGTAAAACCAATACAAATAAAAACAGTAAAAGACAGGACAAGGAGAATAACACGGTAAAAAACAAACGATGAGGGTTGTTAAGCCGAGACGATAGAAAAACTATTTTGAACGCATTCAGAGGACGGCTGATGAGAAGGACAGGATATATATAGGTGCAGCGTGGCTGTGTCGTAAGGAGCTTGCTTCCCAACCACATGGTTCTCGGGTTCACTTCCACTGCGTGGCACTTCTGGCAGAACTCTTCTACTGTAGCCTCGTGCCAACCAAAGACTTGTGAGTGGATTTGCTAGACGGAAACTGAAATAAACATGTCTGATATATATATATATATATATATGTGTGTGTGTGGTGTGTGTGTGTGTGTCTGTGCTTGCTCCCCCACCATCGCTTGACAACCGATGTTGGTGTGTTTACGTCCTCGTAACTTAGCGGTTCGGCAAAACAGACCGATGGAATAAGTACTAGGCTTACAAAGAAAAATGTCCTTAGACTAAAGGGGGTACTCCAGCATGGACACAGTCAAATTACTGAAACAAGTAAAAGAATAAAAGAATATATATAATATTAGAAATATCAAATTTCTAAATGTCTCAAAGAGACAACCACTTTCTCTCTCTCTCTCTCTTTATATATATATATATTATATATATATATATATATATATATATATATATATATATATATATATATATATATATATATATATGTATGTATGTATGTATATATATATATATATATATATATATGTGTATGTATGTATGTTGTGTGTGTATAAATCCCTTCAACTTCGTAGTTTCATTGTTGCATGAACATGTGTGCAGGCAAAGTGGTTGTTGTTGATGTTGTTGGATGTTTGTTGTGGCGTATTTGAGTGAGTAGGAGAGGGGTGGGGGAGGGAATTGAAGGAAGTTGGTTCAGTGTGATGTCTGCGGCTGGATATCTCATCACTCTATTGGAGTCAAACTCCGGTATGTCCATTGGTAAATATATCGAGATAAGATCATGAGAGAGGGTGAACAAATGCGTAGATGCGAGAAAGGAGGGAGAGAGAGAGAAGGAGAAAGAGAGAGGGGAAAGGTGGAAGGAAGAGGGAGGAGCACTGTGGGGGAAAAACAGAGGGAGGGAAGGACGAAGTGAGTAGACTTAGAGAGGAAGACGAGTAAGAGAGAGAAGGTGAGTGATACAGAGAAGAAGAGAGAAGTAAGATGCAGGGAGACAGGATTAGTGAGAGAGAGAGAGAAAAATGTTGAAGTTATTGTTCCCACGAGAGAAAGAAAATATAAAGGCATAGAGAGTGTGAAAGAGAGAGTTGAGAAAGAAAAAGCAAGAGGGAGGGTGAGAGAGAGGGGGGGTCAGAGACAGCGTTTTGTGTGTGGGTGGGGGTGCGTTTGTGTGTGTGTGTGTGTGTGTGGAAAAGTGAAGATTATGAAAACAAAACTGGAAGAAGAAATTTATGATATTAGAAAGAGAGGGGGAGGAAAAGGAAGGAAGAGAAAGGAGGGAGGGAGAAGGGGAAGGAAGGAGTAAGAGAGAGAGAGGAAAAGAGATCAAGTGAGAGAAAGGGAAAGAAAGGTTATATGAAAGAAATGTATATGTATATGGTGCACATGTGAGAAAGAGAGAGACAGAGACAGAGAGACAGAGAGAGAGAGGACGAGAGAGAGAGGGACAGAGGGACAGAGTGGGGGGACAGAGGGACAGAGGGAGATTCCCATGCTGCATATTGAGAGGGAGACAAAGTAAGAAGTCATATGGAGATGCAGAAATATGAGAGAGAAGGAGGGGAAATAGAAGAAGAAGAGAGAGAGAGTAGGTGTGTGTGTGTGTAGGAAAAGAAAGAGAGAAAGAGATAGGAGAGAGAGAGAGAGAGAGAGCATGTGCGTGTGGATAAAGTGTATTCGTACGTGTGTGTGAGAAAATACTAAGAAAGGAAGTGTGTGTGTGTGTGTGTGTGTCTATGGACACGGGGGACAGGGATTTGGTGTGAGCGTGCGTGCGTGCGTTTGTGTGTGTGCGTGGGAGTGTGTGTGAGTGTGTCTGTGTGTGTGTTTGCGTTTGTGCGTGCGGATGTATGTGTATATGTGTCTATGTGTTTGTGTAAGTGTGTATGCATGTGTGTGTGTGTGTGTTGTGTGTGTGTGTGTGCGTGTGTGCGAAGCGTGCCTGGAAAGGCAGAGAGCTGAGTTCGTGAGAACGTGTATGTGGACAGAGAGAAAGAGAGAGAGACAGACAAAGAGAGCAAGGGAGAGTTGCGTGCGTGTCTGTAGATATGCGTGTGTGTAGGTTGCACAAGCGTGTGTGCGAGTGTGTGAGTGTGCCTGTGCGTGTGTATGTTGGGTGTGCTTCTGTGTGTGTGTGTGTGAGTGTGTGTGTGTGTGTATTTTCTGTGTTGATAGATATAACGTGTGAACGTGTATTTCTCTCAAGAGAACGCATGTGTGTTGTTTATATGTGTGGTTAGATTCGATAATGTGATAGAGAGAAAATAGAGACGGGAAAGAGAGAGGAGTGAAAGAGAGAATACTAAGAGTGACAGAGACAGGAAGAGCCCGAGGAGGAGGGAAAGAGGATTGCGGAAGAGTGTAGAAGTGAGAGAGAGGGAGAGAAAGAAAGAGCGACAGAAACGTAGAGAGAGAGACAGACAGACAAACGCAGAGAGAGAGAGAGAGAGTTGTTAAAAACTGTTTTGGTGATGGTTAGAATATCTATATAAGAAAAATGAGATTTGATAAACTAAACAAGTGTGAGAGAATGAAAGAATGAAAGAATGAAAGAATGAAAGAATGGT
The DNA here is from genome assembly GCF_006345805.1 of Octopus sinensis. Lineage (NCBI taxonomy): Eukaryota > Metazoa > Mollusca > Cephalopoda > Octopoda > Octopodidae > Octopus > Octopus sinensis. The sequence goes on along the minus strand of NC_043011.1, from coordinate 14,991,892 downwards.
AGTAATGTTAATAACGATGAGTGAGATAATGTGGTATTGTTATGGTATAATGGGGAAGTGGATTTGAGATGGTGATGAGATGATGA